>NC_134029.1:22195333-22501471 GCF_964204645.1 Tubulanus polymorphus
AAAAACTAGCATTTTTTTACTCTGAATGAAACTTGCGTTTTTATTTCTATTTCAGGATCGTCGTTTAGTGACGTTGATTCCTGGTGATGGAATCGGACCCGAGATATCGGCAGCTGTGCAGAAGATATTCACAGCAGCTGACGTGAGTTTGATAATGAAATAAGAGTTACATTGTTGTACTTAACCCCTCGACCCAGTTCCACAATTATCTATTTAACTGAACTCACTGTTAAAATAGTGGAGATGAAATGGTTTTAATTCTAGACTAAAACTTGGAACTGGGTCCTAGTGAATATTTATTTCTACAATGAGGTTTATTATTTTTATTTTAGGTACCGATAGATTGGGAACCGGTTGATGTAACTCCGGTGAAAGGTCCTGACGGTCGCTTTGCTATTCCTTCCAAAGCTATCGATTCCGTGAACAAAAATGGGATCGGTTTGAAGGGACCCCTGGCGACTCCTATAGGCAAGGGACATCAGTCTCTGAATCTTGCTTTACGGAAGTACGTTGAATTTCTATATTGGTCTGGGTGTCCGCTTATCTGGAAATCAGGGAATTTTCTTTGCTATAGAAAAGTCAGGGAATAGTTGGGGAGTTTTGTTGAGATAGTCAGATCTTGCATATGAACTCTTAATGTCTCTTAGCAGATCGAGCCAGAAAACAACTCAAAATGTCAGGGAATAGTTAGAGATGAATCAAATTTTAAAAAGTGGCCGCTGTCGATTTGTTTGAAAGTTAAATGATCAATTATCAATTCCGTGTATTTTGAATTGATTATCACCATTAATAAGACACTACTTACTGTGTTCCATATTGTGAAAATATTTCCTTAAGATATAGTTTATTGGACGTGTCGACTATATCCCGATACTCATCTTCATTATCGTCGTATTCTCTTGATGTTAGTGATTTGATGTCTTTCCAGGGAGTTCACATTATACGCGAATGTGCGACCTTGTAAATCGGTGGAGGGTTACGAGACTCCGTATAAGAATGTCGATCTGGTGACGATTCGAGAAAACACCGAAGGAGAATACAGTGGAATCGAACATATTGTAAGTGGCTGCTTAAACACCTCGGGCGCTGGATAAAACGTTTCCCAACCGGGACTAGAATTTCCCCGATGTTGCTTAAACGCTTGTATCTTTGTTTGTTTAGATTGTGGATGGAGTTGTACAGAGTATTAAATTGATAACTGAAGAAGCGTCGCGGAGAGTCGCCGAATTCGCGTTCAGCTACGCGAGACAGAATAATCGCAGCCACGTCACAGCTGTACACAAGGCTAATGTTATGTAAGTGCGTCTCGATACTACATGAACCACACCTGACTATGACTACTATTTGAGAGTAGTTTCTACTGTTTAAAGAACTCAACTACTCCCAACTCTGAAAATCAGAATAATTTCTAGCTCATTTTCAATTGAACCACTATCTTTGTCAAATTACTGTCTTATTTTTTTGTGTGGTAACTCCTACAATAGAGTTATCAGGCAGTCTGGTCTGGTCTGATTGACCTATTCCATACTACATGATTTTGTTGGCCCCAAATTCACGTCATTTTACATGTTTTTCAGGCGAATGTCTGACGGTTTGTTCTTGCGTTGTTGTCGAGAAACGGCTGAAAAATACAAGGACATCAAATTCAACGAAATGTACTTAGACACCGTCTGTCTCAGTGTAAGAAGATGGCGTAGTTTTGAAATCGTTTTTTTTTTAAATGTGAACTAATTGTCTTCAGTATAAAATGTATGTTTCGATTTTCATTGCAGATGGTCCATGATCCAACACAGTTTGATATTCTAGTTATGCCTAATCTGTACGGTGATATTTTAAGGTGAGCTGTTACGATTTACGAATCGTGGCCGTTGCATATCGCGATACATTTTCTAATCCATTCTTTCGCTCAATTTCAGTGATTTATGCGCTGGTCTGATCGGTGGACTAGGAGTGACACCTAGTGGCAACATCGGTGAAAACGGTGCCATTTTTGAATCGGTAAGTTTTGATGAAACATGCATATGTCGATAGACGATTTAAAGAAATTCAATGATTAGTTGATAAGTATAAAACCAACTAAATACAGAATTTAAAACAGATTTTTTTATCAAAGATTAGAATATGTCATGAAGACACGTTATTCAGAATATCTGGAGATACAAATAATATCTGGAGATATAAATAATTTCAGCATTGAATCGGTGACCATTTATCCATTGTAGGTTCACGGCACTGCTCCTGATATCGCTGGTCAGGATAAAGCGAATCCGACAGCGTTGTTACTCAGCGCCGTCATGATGTTACGCTATATGAATCTGCCGGACCACGCGCGACGTATCGAAACGGCTGCATTCGCAACAATCAAAGAAGGAAAGGTAGAAAAATGATCGTCTTTCTCATTCATCCGTAATCGAAACCTCTCGTCGCGTCTCACACAAAACTAACTTCTCTTTTTCGCTTCTTTTTTGCAGTATCTTACGCCCGATTTAGGTGGAAGTGGTTTGTGTTCGGATTACACGAATGCCATATGCGAATACGTTCAAAATATAGATTGAATTTAGACCGTCGTAGTTTTAGTTAGAACGTATTATTAACTCATCAACACGTGAATCAAATCATCGTGAATATTATACTTATGATTTCCTCCAGTATTACTGTGATACCTAATGTTAGTTACTCCCAAAAATATTTAGTTAATTGAATCGATTAGTCTTCGGCAGTGTTGATACGGTTAGGATTGTTGTACTAGATGTTGATTAGTTGAATGAACTTTCTTTTGAAATGAACCGAGTACGTAGTACTTATCTGTGTTCAGTCAGTCATATGTGTATCTTTATAGATATTCCTTTTCAAGGTTCTTCGTGTCCGTTGAAAGTATTTCTGAATTAACGTGTTAATCACAGCTTTCTAATGTTAACAACGCATTTCATGTATATTATCAACATTTTGTAAAATATAATTTATGCGTGTAGAAAGGCGGCCTTTAATATCATATTATAGAAATAATTTGCAATTTTCCATTTACATGTACGACCGCTTTGAAACCGATGGCTTTGCATTATTGATCTCAATGCTGATGAGAGAACGTTTAGGAAACTTCGATCGACAAATTTCTGAGAATACTAAGGATATGAATATTTTTGGACTAACGTTGCTGTTGTACTCTAGTTAGATGCTCTGTTTTGAATGATAGTTAGTCGTAGGCCTTGTAACAAACAGATATACGCTATGTTAATACATCCATCCATGCATTGAAGTCGATTATAATTGTCATTTAATTGCATGCGTATACGCGTCAATATTGTTGATGAAATCATTTGTGTAATATGTTTTTATCCTGGTGTAAATTACTATTGTGTTTATTGTTTTGTTACTACTAAAAATAAAATTGAAAATCTCACAAGACAAGTTCTTCATTTCTTGCTTTTTTGGCATATTATGGATTTTTCTTAAAAAACCTTTACTTGTCCATATATTTCCAGCATACGCAGCCAGGCCGTTCAAAATCTACATTACGCACCTATTAATAATTAAGTCGTAAGCTAACCTATGGAAGGGGCCATAACTCGAATATTTGAAGTCAAACTGCTGCCATGTATTATATAGTTCAATGTAAAACGTTTTATTTGACAAAATGAAATATTAGACAAAAATCTCGGAAACTATAAACATAAGAGCGAAGAATTGACATTTAAATGCATTTATATAGACTTGAGTAAGTAGCAGGTTTCATTGGCCGACGTACAGTGCAGGGGGCGGGGTCAGTCCTCATCGCTGTCGTCAATAATATTGTTTTTAGTAGCTGTTTTTGATGGCGATGCTGAACTGGATGTTGGAGCTGCATCCGCTGTGGTACTGCTTCCTCCACTACTTTCATCGCTGAAAATAAATCAAATCATTCAGTTCCAATTGAAAGTTGATTGATTTACATTTATTCATCCATTTATAGACTTACCTATTACTTTTACTACTCGTTGCGCCGGCGTCTGATGTAGTTTTTTCATTTGGCTTCGTATTTTCCTTATCGCTTTTTTGAAAGAACATGTCTATCGGTTTTTGCCATTCTGGTGTCGGTCTCGGACAGTAAGGGTTACCTCCGGCGTACTTGCCAGCTTTGCCTGAAGAAAAAGTGACAACAACACGGTTTTATTCAGATTTAAAAAATGGGGGACGATATTTGAGTTTTTCATTTTTTACCTCCAGGAGAGGACGATTCTCCGTAACACGACGCAGATGGTGTCGAAAGAGCTTTTCTTGGCGCCTTAGCCGCAACAGCTGAAAAGTAGAGAGAGTTGAGATTTAGTCAAATAATACTATAGTTACACGTGATACTCATAGATGGCGCTGTAGTAAATCTAAAAAGAAATTTTTTTCAAAGCTCTTAAATCTACGTTTAGACACGGAATCGATCGGTTCCAAAGTTTCTAAAGTGAGTATAGTTTAAAGACGAACCTTTTCTGGCACTGTTATCTCCTCTGGTCCGGACCATTGTTTCAGGAATCGAGATTTAATCGCAGAATATCGCAGCAAATTTCCCGGGAACTCGAGTCTCTTCTCTACCGAAATGCGGCCTGTGGATGTGAAGGTCGTTGAGCTCCAGTCTCAAAGATGTCTGCGCCCATTGTGCAATGGATTTGTTCGGAATTGTCAAATTTAATGCAGTTCGAAGCGACCGAAGATATTGCCAGGTATACTGATCAAATTGACAAAAAATTCTCAACGGAGTTCTTAATGATGATAGACTTTCAGAAAAAGGTTAAGTCAAGCGGCAGGGCAGAAAAAATCTAATGTAATGAAAAATAGCTTGACCGACCTCTGTTCAAACTCTCAATTCAGACGACAGGAGATATGCTGAAGTTGCATTTTCTTAAAAAGAATATTTTTTTATTAATTCTGTCTTTCACTTATCTGGCAGAAAGTAATCATGTTAACTTATGGGTTCCCTGTCATAAAACTGTCTAATGACAATGTGTTACCAAAATAACCGTAGTTCTTGGACTGGTTGACAAAAAATTGACAGAATTGCTGACTAAACAATTTTTTGATTGTTAAATTACATCTATCTTCTTTCAGATATATATTAGCTATTGAAAGTAAAGAAGATCTAGAGGAATATATGCTGGAATTATTAGATGGTTCCGAGAAACGAAATACAAAATTCATAAAAGAACTCCTACTGAAATGGCGACCTCCAAATGAAGACGGTTTGAAGGTAACTTGAATTACTTTAATTCTTTTGTTGATCTTGGCTATTTTTGATATTCAGATGTTGGCTATTGCTTCGTTATAGGTATATCAGAAGAACGCTGATGAGGAGTGTTACATCAAAGCTCAGGGAACGACGAAATCAAAAAAGAAGAAATGGAAAACAAAAGCAATCGACCACAATCAGAGCAATGAAATCAATGGAATTGAAAATTCACAGGTTTGAAAGTTAATTTTCAGTCGGAACTTATTCAATGATTGTCTTCAACCGAATAACAGTACGTACAATATCGAGAGAGTTTTATATGTTTACAGCCGGCAGATATAAGTGAAAAGGCTGAGTCGATGAATTTAGATAATTCAACTGCTAGTCATAGTAAAAAGAAGAATAAGTTTGTGTCGTTGTATAGCAACGAAGGCCAGGCTAAGACAATCATTAAACTGCCAGGTAGGTGTGCGCAGGAGCTTTACTTTCACTGTCCTAACAAAGAGAAAAACAATTTTAGAATTGTTTAAATGATTATTGTAGGTCGACATGGTTGCGAATGTCAAGCGTCTAAACATGCTCTGATTAGTAATTGTTTGAGATGTGGTCGCGTTGTCTGTGAACAAGAGGGATCAGGACCTTGTCTTTACTGTGGAAATCTTGTAAGTGTTCGAGCTTTCGATGATAACAGACATGGACCAGTAATAGATTCATAGTCGCCTATCGATGTTGCTGATTCACGTACCTTGATAGCGTCCCTCAGCGATTCCTAGATTTCTCAAAAGCTCCTTCTTAACAGAGAATACTTTTAAATGTGCTTGAAACTCCCTATAATTTTAGCAAAATGTCCAATAATCCTTTAAGGACTCCTTCAACTGAGAAATAGGCTATAAGAAATGTTTAGTTGTGCATGGTAGACTATGCTTAAGCATTTGGGACCAGGATTTTTTCTTTACTGAATTTGGCAGTTACTGAATTAGAGTAGTGTTGTAAAGAATAATGATTGCTTACAAAAACACCGGTTTACCAAGATAAACTACTGATTCAGAAGGAGTCTACAGTAAATGAGATTTGAAAGTGACGCGGACACTTCTTCAAAATTTGAAATTTTCCCCTTTAAAACTCCTTAGATCCAGAAATGACTGATCTTGAGGGACCCTGCTTGAAAATATCTCTACGAAATATCTATCTTTCACAGGTCTGTACTCGAGAAGAACAAGAAATTCTGTCGCGTGGTTCGAAGAAAAGTGAGCGCCTTCGTCAGCAGTTGATGAAGTTACACAAGGTTGAGAACGGCGACAGCGGAGATCTACCACATCAAGCTTCCAGAATAAACGATGGCCTACAAAAAGCTGTAGAACATAAAGAGAAATTATTGGAATACGACAAATCATGGTATGTTGATGAAATTCGTAAGAAATGCAATTGACTGGGTTTGTCGATTCACAGTTTAAATTATGGCTTGTGATTTTTATTCAGCAGCTTGTTAGGCCCTATATTATGAAATATAGGCTTATAGCTGCCAAAATGATCTTTTTGCAGGCTACTGCAGAAAACTTCTTCACCCAGCTACATACTAACTTCAATCATTGTTCCTGAAGATGACTATAGAATAATATTAGGATAAAGTCAAAACGTTGAATGAAATATTAGCTCAAGAAATCCTTCCATTTGTATTGTGGGATTTTATCATATGTTTCTCCTCTCTCTCTTTCTCTAACTCTAATATAAGCCTTCAGCTGCTGTTTAAACAACATATCTATTAATGGCTCGCAAGTAACTGGCAGCTGGGTAAATAATAGTCACTTCAACAACTTATTCTTCGTTTTTGTGGTTTTTCCAAAAGTATTTTAAGGGTAACCTCTCACCGGGTATGTTGATATCTATCTCCTCAGTGCCCGAAGAACACAAGTGATCGACGACGAATCGGACTATTTCGCGACGGAGGGAAACTCGTGGCTGACGACGGAAGAACGTTCGAAGTTAAAATCGCGCGAAGCCGAATTACGCCAACAGCGACATGGCTCGCGACTCGATCGTAAAATCACGTTCGACTTTGCCGGCAGACGGATTATCGACGCCGAAATGGAAAGCGTCGTTAACATGTACGATCGACACGATAAAATCGTACAAGAAGTTCACTACGGCGGCGCGAAGACTAAATCAGTCGATGACGACACGCCGAAGCTTGATCTAAGTGAATTTTCCGATCTTGTCAATCCGGTTTTATCATACACGAAGCAATCGGCTCCTAAGGTAATTGTTCGCTTATTGGTTGTGAAGTGAGAAGATTAATGAGATTTAGGTTTTGGAGCAGCTTTCACAAATCAATGTTCAAATTAAAATCTGCGCTCGTTATGCATTCATTTCCTCCTGCATAGAAAGTAACAATGCTGTTATTGCTGTACCTTTGACCTCTCTTGCACCTTTCACAGTGAGCTTAGAATTAGGCTGTGCACATCGCGTATTAGGTTAGGTCTCAGCCTCTGTGTTAAAAAGTCTGCATTGGCTACCCATGGATGAGACACAGTATTGATTATTAGTTCCTCTTGTAGGGGTTTTATTACTTGCGTGGGAATACTTTGGGCTGTCTTGGACAGATCTTGTTGTGTTGAAAAAAATAAGTCCCCAGGAAACACTCGGTCTTCGTTATCTCATGACAGCGCTCTAGAAGAGAAATCCGTAATTATTGTCATTATTGGATATCTATTTTCAGTATGTGCCGCCGGAGCAGAGATACAGTACTAAAGTTTCGAATCACTCGGAGGTAAAATCTAAAACGTTGAGATTACAGGATAAAGAATTACAGGAAATGGCAGATGATGGTGTTTGCCTCAGTATGCATCAACCGTGGGCATCGCTACTCATCGCTGGAATTAAGAAGTGAGCAGTTTTCAATGACAAGGAATATTCAGTATTCTTTCAAATTTAGAGGATATTTGAAATCTATTTACTCTTGTCACAGTCTAGTCTATGTATTGAAGATCTACAACAAACATCAGTTATAGAGACATTTCGGGTAGCTTCTACCCATCTCCAGAGATTAGATTTCACAATTTTACATTTTTGAAATAATCTCTGAAATGCATTCTACCTGAAACATTAGCATAGTTACTGTAACTTCATTATTATTGATCTGCTGTTTATATTTGAAATATTTGTTTTCGCATTCACAGACATGAAGGTCGTACGTGGTACTCAGCTCACAGGGGACGTCTGTACATAGCTGCTACTGCTAAAACACCAACACAAGAAGAAATCGACGAACTGGAAGAATTTTATAGGCAATTTTACAAGAGTCAGTTGAAAAGTTTATCGTTATTTCGAATTAATTCAAGTTGGTTTATATGGGAAATTTAATCGAGATTTATTTATCGTTTCAGAACCAAGATTAAGGTTTCCTGAACACTACCCGGTCGGGTGTTTATTAGGTTGCGTCGACGTTACCGATTGTTTAGCTCAAGACGAGTATCGAAAACAGGTCAGTAATCCTGCCCGGTTTCTAGATCAGTTATTCTGTTCAAATAATAATCATTGCGGTATTCGTATTCAACAGTTTCCTGGCGGTGAATCGTCATCTCCGTTTGTATTTATTGGTCAAAATCCACAAGAATTACTCGTTAAATTCCCCATCAAAGGAAAACATAAGATATGTAAGTATTTTCCTAATAATATTCCTCATAAGTCATCAGTGCCTTCATTCACGCGTCGAATATGTTCCATTCTAGATAATTTAGAAGGTCACATTCATCAGGCTGCCAAGAAAGGTTTACGACGAGTTGATTGCGACGTATGATAGTTTAGATAGATATTATTAGGTAGAATGTCGGTTTTATGCTGGGCATCGACTGACTTATCAACTGCTCTGTGTGTTCAGTGAGATATATAGCAAGTATGTGAAATTAGGCTAAAAAAAAATTATACCTTCTTTCTCCTAATCGGCCAGTTCATTTTGAAAACAGCAATAGAATTTGTAATCAGTTCATTTCTACAGCTGTTATGGTTAGCTTGATCATGGTTGTTATGTACAGGCAGCCGGTTAACTTTTGAACTCACCAGAAATGAGAAACAAGGTATCAATTTTTTAGCCCTAGATATCAAATTAACGGGTTGAGGATCAACTTCAAAAATCATTCATCTTGACAAACCCCATTAGTGGTTTTGTTTGCATAATATATATTGTTTTTACTTAATTCACTCAATGGGGAATGGGATAGAATTGTCATAATTTGGATTAAGGGTTTGTCATGTCGGGTCAATAGAATGCTTGTGATGCTGTTATGTATTTAAAAAGTCTATGAATAAATCATATATAACTGACCATGTGCAATTTGGGTTACTGTCTGTACTCGTAGTGCTGCGATTCCAACAATTTCATCCTTTGTCCCTCGCATGCACTAGGACATGTTAATTGCCAAGTGATGTTTGATTATTTTTTGATCAACACCGAGCATCCACAATTACGAATGCTGCGATAAATATTTTTCAGATAACTTGCTAGTCAAAAAGTAGTACTTATGACATTTCGATGAAAAATAAGCACATATCAGGGCCTAAATTTTTTTCCAAAAAGTAGCAGATTTCCTACAAACCATCCATCACCGAAACAAAGCTTGGATTCAAAGTTCACGTGAAAAACTGAGAAATTAAGAAATAACATTACTACGGTATATTTCAAACGATATATTTTTCAAATATATATATTCATCATGTGTAGTAGCAATTCAATATTTACAGTACAGGTGACATCAAAAATACTGGCGACATCTATAAAAGATACTATATAATAGGATTCAAAGTAGATCATCTCTTAGAAAAAGACATGGACAAAAAACTGATTTAATGTAGAAGTAAATCATTGTATATATGGACACGACAACATTCGTGAAATGATAAATTCACGATATATTTTAAGCGAATTTATCCCATATCAAACCCGATCGGCAGGGATTCGAACCAGATGGCATCGCGAGACTGATTTGGCACCACAAATTTGTGCCATCTGGTTTGAATCCTAACCGCGGGAAGTTAAACCCATACGAAAAATGCTCCCTGATGTCGGCGAATCACAATTCATCCTTTGACTAGTTTTTATTGAATATTTAAGCGGTCATTTCGTATAATCCTTTCACTCGATTATTTTTCGGATCGAACGGGGTCTGTACGTGAACAGTCGCGTCGTACGAAGTGCCCATTTGTTCGAGGCGATATTGTCCGGATTTCAAGAATGCGTTGTTGACCGTCTTTCCTTCGGGATGACAGACGTACCCGTATCCGATACTTTTACCCAGCGCGAACGCGTACTCGGCTCGCCGAATATAACCCACTGGAATATCATCCCTGAATATTGCCTCTAAACCGTGCAGTGGTACATGACTGAAAACGTAAATAAAGTGATGAATTTAATGATTGTCGTGGCCAACCTTTGAAAAGTTCTATCAGTAACAATCTTTGAGGACTTAGAAGATTTTAAATACTTACTCATCGATTGTGAAACAGACTAATTTACGCTTCAAACCATCTGCTTTCTGCTTCTCTAATGCATCTCTACCGAGGAACGGGATGTCCGTTTTCATTTTACAAGTAAATGCCAGTGCTGCCTCTAGTGGCGTGTCATCGGGACGAAGATCGGCGTGCCAATGTCGATATCCTACGTTATAGAAAAGACTTGTAGATCAGATTCTAAGAGAAATGTGTGGCATTCGGGTAATCGCATATTAGTACAATAGTCACACTCGGGACATGGAAAATAGATGAAAATAGATTGTGTGGAGCAGTGTGGCTTAGTGGTAGAGTGCTCGCCACCCAATCGGGAGGTTGCGTGTTCGAACCCCGGCTGTGCTGTAGTGTCCTTAGGCAAGGCATTAATTCACAATTGCTACTGGCTGACGACGCCTTGATCGCTCTGCAGCGTATCGGTGTTGCATCTCCCCAGGGAGAGTAAGAATGTACTGGATTGGTAACAGAAGCTGGGTAATAATTGAGTGACAGCGCTTTGAGCATTCATTGGAAAGGCGCTATATAAGCACTAATTATTATTATTATTATTATTATGAAGGGTTCATACACCACACCTGATGATGATGACCTCCAGATCGAGTCTAGTGTCTTAAGATTTTTATTTTTGGATAAATAAATTTGGTATTTCATCTAATAAATTTGGTATATACATGTAGTGGGTTTTAATCTTAAAAATCGCATACCTTTTTCAATGCTTAATGAATCGATGGCTCTGTAACCCGCATTACAGGCGCCGTAATCCTTGCCTTCCCGCATTACAGCTTCGTACACTGCGACTAGTGATTCATTAGGAACGTGCAATTCCCAGCCGAGTTCACCGACAAACGACAGACGCATCGCACGACACTCGTGACCAGCTACTTTCACAACCTGTTGTACGAAATGATTACGAAGAAAATTGGCGAGAACGAACTAGCATTCGCACGAGATCCTTATCATACGTTTTGTTCATTACCTTGTGAGAAGAAAATGGAAATGCTTCATTTGACAGATCTGTATCAATTAACGATTTTAGAATATCGCGACTGAAAGAAATAATCGTCAAATAAATAAGACATTCTTCTGGATTGTTTCACCGCACTCACTTTTAGAGTCATCTCATTCTTACCTTTTAGGACCTTGAACGCTCAACATTCCCATATCATCGGTATGGTCTATCAACTGACAATTGAACTTTTGATCCTGTATGATTGACGTAATATGACTCCACCCCTGTTGTCCTGCGGCTCCGCCCACAGCTAAATAATATCCTACACCTTCAAAAAGATGGACATTGCACATCAACTGGCATGTAAATCCAGGTGGATGATCTATGAAACTTCGGTAAAAATACGGGATACATACCATCAAATTTAGGCGCGTGTGGACCTCCTGAACCTGGTTCTATCACGGATACAGTCAGATCACCTTCTACTCCTCCTTGTTTATTCAGCATACAAGTATACACCGTACTACCTATAAATACACATACACAATACGATCAACATAGTGGACTGTAACCATACCGTTAAGTGTCACATCTCAGCAGGCTAGCTACCTGGATCTTTCCTCAGATTGTTGGTGAAAATCCAATCAACTGCTTTCGCCGCGTCTGGCCCGACGAGGTAAAACTTTCCGAAGTAAGACATGTTAAACACTGCAGCTTTCTCGCGACAAGTCAAACATTCTTCTTTAATCTAAAGGTAAACAAATCTTACGATATCAATTCATGATACGAAATAATCAATATACTAACATGAGGGTACAATACTTACTAGGTCGTGATGTTTTGGGAATTCGAAGAAATAATCCAACTTAAGTTTGTCGAAGTATCCATTATTCTCATTCGCAGGGATATCATAATTACCATAGTAGTCGTACTCTAGTGGCTGAAAAAAAAAAAAGAAAATATTTACGTTTAAACTTGAATTTGAAGTGATCGATATCACGATCTGTAACAAACGAAGTTGGGCACTCACCGGAACTGGGCCGTCTTTATTGAACCAACCAGGCCTCTCCCATCCGTGGCGCTCTTGAAAATGACATCCTTGCTCGGCTAAAACCTGGACACGATAAGAATAATAATATCTCTGGGATCTGGATTTTCAGTGTTTCAAATAAAGAAATGTGCGAGGAGTTTACCTGATAGAGAGGATCTTTCCTCATATTACGAGACGCCAGCGGTTCATCGTGCGGAAATACCGTCGCGTAATTCTTAGCGTAAGCTTCGTGACTACGTTCTTTGATCCAACGATTATTATCAGTGAGTTTATGAGGAAAACGTCTGCAGGTGAAATGAAATTAATGAGAGCTCTCAGAATCAAACAGACGGTCATGTAGTGTCATGTAGCCACGTGCTACATGTATTTCCACATGACTATGCCATATTGGTTGACAGAACCTTGAAGTTTGTAAATATCCTGATTAAATTTTGTTTTCGTTATGTAAGGCAAGTTTCCAGCACTGGTTGGCGAACAAACTATGACGCGACCTCTATCCTGGCAAGAGAGTCATTTGTACTGAATTACAGGTGAAAATTTATCTATACCTTATATCATAGGAGAACATGTCGAATTGAGGTTGACCATGAACGATCCATCGAGCTAATTCACGACCACATCCACCACCTAACATCATACCGGAACTATTGAAACCACATCCGAGGAAGAAACCACGCACCTCCGGCGATTCACCCATCAACGGTTTGTGATCGGCAGTGAACGATTCTAAATCACACAATAAGGGAGCATTCATTAAATATGGTTTATATGCAAGTTATAGCAGCCAAAAGTAAACCGTCTGCTTATGAACATTAAATTCCATCCCACTCACCTGGACCACAGACAGTCGATTTGACACCAGTTTGTTCGATAACCGGGACGCGATTAATAGCACCTTCGATATGTACACCGAATACATCCCAATCCAACTCGAACAGCGAAAACGCAAAATCTTTATCCACCTACAATAAACAAGCATTAAATCGAACAAAATTTTAGACGGCGTAAACCTTTTTCATGGTGTCAAATTTTTGTACCTGTTCCCAGAATATTGGGTTCGGTTCGTATCCTCCGATCGACAAGGCGTCGCCCTGTAAACGCAGGTAAACAGACGCGTCGTGATCTCGAACGTTCGGCATATTCTGAATCCCTTCGATTCGTTCCGATACGACGTACGCGTGTTTCATCGCGATCAACGGAACGTTTACTCCGGCCATTCTACCCAATAACGGAGCCCAAACACCTACGCGATCAACATCATTACATTTAACGATGAGAGTTCGAGAGAAAAACTCGCCAATTCATTCAACTTACCCGCACAATTAACAACGCAGTTAGTTTCAATTGTGCCTTTACTGGTTTCTACAGAAGCCACTCTACGTACACCAAAATCATCTTCCTTGACATTGATTCCAGTCACTGAGCAATCAGTTACTACCTGGAAAATACATAAAAGGACCTTACATATCGGGGTAGCCGTTGTTCAACCCTGTAACGAATGGTATTCAAATTACCTGAGCTCCAGCTCGAGTGGCCCCGCGTGAGAGAGCTGAACAGAAACCAGCGGGATCCATCGTACCATCTCCCGGGCTATACAACGTACCATACACATCGTCTACATTCATCAGTGGATAAAGATCCTTCGTTTCCTTCTTGCCCAAGATGTACGATTCAACGCCATAAACTTTCCCAATCTAGAATCAGATGAATTTCGATAAAATTCCAGATAATTCTTCGATAAGGTGTAAATAACTTTGTTTACATGTGCGTACATGTGCATGTGCTTTGTGTACTATCAGTCAATCTGAACTCAGATAAGACCCAGTTCAGCTCAGACTTCATCTAACTGGTCAGAACAGCCTTGTTCGATATTAATATCAGATAATTACTGATATCACTTTTTGAAGTACTCGGTACAAAGGTTTTAGCTTCTCTGTATTGAACTTTGTAATGAGAATTTTGTAAGACCAGAGTTCACGAAAAACAAACATTCAATCATTCGTTTATCTGTTCGACAACGACGCTTACGCTTAAAAGTCGTTTATATTCGTCGAGTCGTTCCTTGTTCGAAGCGATAAATAGACCGCCGTTTTCGATCCATCCCGGCACGACCCCGGTCTCCACCTCCAGTTGTTTCAGGAGGTCACGTGTATAATTAATGAGTTGTATTTCCACATCGTTCGGTCTTAGACGCCACAACAAACCTGTCAACAGTTAAATTTTTAAGATCAATTCGAAAAAAATGGCTGCATCGTAGGCCTAAGTCTTTCAAGGAGCAAGTGCTTTGCACATAATCACATTTGGAAAGGCGCTAAGAAAAGGAACAACTCTCCAATTCTCTATTGATTACTGTTTCTTTTGAATATCAAAGATACCAACCTGCTGTATGCCAGGTAGTTCCAGCAGTCAACTGATCTTTTTCAATAAGTACAGCATTCTTAACCCCCAATTTTGTGAGGTGATACAGAGTATTACAGCCTATAGATCCACCTCCAATAACAACCACCTCCGCTGATTTCGGGACGGTCTTTTCTCCATTTCTATTGTCTTCTAAAGTATTTCTGTTAAAGATATGGTCGATTAAAAACGTTACGTTAAATGATTCTTAAGCGTATGAAATTGGACTTAGGGCAATTTGCCAATAACTGTGTATTTAGAAATTTCTGGAGGCTAATTGCTAAATTTCGCAATTGTTGGTTTCTATCTAGGTAAGAGATTGTCTAATTCAATAGAAGAACAGCCCTAAATATGAAGAAAAACTAGACGAGTATTTGATGCTTCAACTCAATTCAGTTTTTAAAATGGCTCGAATAGAATTCAGTCAAAACGAAAAATTCTCTCTTCGTTTTTCTTAATATTGTGGGTTTTTCTCAAGGCTAATTCTATCTCATGATTATCAATTCTATCGATTGTTGGTTAGTTTCAATTGGCACTTACTTATAAGGTACACCACTTGGTGCCGATGTGGATGAACAAGCACGTGCAGTACCACTAGATGGACATTTCTTCAAGGCAGACAGCCTCGGAAACACCGTCCGCAACATGATAACGCTAAACCTATTGATACGAAACACCTGCGCTCATTAAATGTCAATAATAGGCCTGCTTCTAAACATGAATCATAGATTTAGTGAAACACAGTTGTGTAAGGAAATTTAGAATAAACGCTTTACACGAGCCTATAAATTGAATGCTTATCTCACTGGGGCTCGTATTTGAAGTTTGGGGTGAACTGTAGCTTAGATCATCCAATATTCCTGTGGTACTATATATATATAAAAAGTTATATTCTTAGCTTAGATATATATTCTTTTTATTTATATAGTACCAGGGATACTGGATGATTTTAGCTACAGTTCACCCCCCCCCAAACTTCAAATACGAGCCCCTGTGGCTTATCTGTCAGAATTTGAAATATCAGTTTGTGGTAATATCAGAATCTCATTTCTTAAATCGAAAACCTTACCGAAATAATTCAGAAAATTCTCCTATTATTAATTATCACCTGTGTATCAATTCAAATATTCTATCCAAATGAAATCTAAATTATATAGGGAACAAGGTTAGTTTGATAAAATCTTGATTACAGTATATAGGCCTAACACCAGTCAAAACCAGTTTAGTTTACGTTTAGGGATTTAGGGCAGTACGGTGATCACTGCGTACGTGGAGTTATCTTTTAACAACACAGTGGCGGTCATTTGAATGATACCAGTTTAAAAATGGCACTTATATAACACAGCTGCTTAATGTGAAACATAGAGCCTTAAGCAGGGATGATAACATTAACAGGCTATTTAAAAGGCGAAAAATAAGTTTTAAGTTAAGGGGTTGTTGTACTACTCACTCAATTTAAATTTATTTCATCACTCGATTCAAATTTATTATAAATTTTTAGTGGTTTCTTAATGTGTATTTTTTGCACTGTTATTGAATAAAAAGATATTTTACGTTAAAATTAAATTGCGAATATGCTACTACAACTTTTTGTTGTTGTTATTGTACGGACACGGAACCGGACTCGGTGGCAACGTAGACTGGTTACCGGTCTCTATGGAGACATTCTAAGGGCAATTTTCCCGAAATTTCCATCGAAGATAGAGCCAGTGCAAGAGCTACAGCCCGGTGTTTATAATTATCGTCCGGTGCAAGGGCTCCTTGGGGGTGTAATTCACCCCAAAACCCCAAAATAACAAAAATATTGTTAAATACATAAATAAATTCATAAATGAAATACAAAACGGCCAAAGTCTGAAACTGGATCTACAGTCCAGTATATAGTTGTTGCCCGATGCAAGGGCTCCTTGGGGGTCTAATTGATGCCCAAAGCCCCCAAAATATCAATTATAATGTTTAGAAATAAATAAGTGAAATACAAAACGGTCAAAGTCTCTGAAACTTTCAGAGAAGATAGAACTATTCGAGAGTACAGTCCAGTATATAGTTGTTGCCCGGTGCAAGGGCTCCTTGGGGGTCTAATTGACGCCCAAAGACCCCAAAATATCAAAAATAATGTTTAGAAATTAATAAGTAAAATACAAAACGGTCAAAGTCTCTGAATCTTTCAGAGCAGAACTATTCGAGAGCTACAGTCCAGTATATAGTTGTTGCACGGTGCAAGGGCTCCTTGGGGGTCTAATTGACGCCCAAAGCCCCCAAAATATCAATAATAATGTTTAGAAATAAATAGGTGAAATAAAAAACGGTCAAAGTCTCTGAAACTTTCAGAGAAGATAGAACTATTCGAGAGTACAGTCCAGTATATAGTTGTTGCCCGGTGCAAGGGCTCGAGGGTTTAAATGACCCCCAAAAACCCACAATATCGAAAATAATGTTTAGAAATAAATAAGTAAAATACAAAACGGTCAAAGTCTCTGAAACTTATATAGAGCCCTTCTTACTAGAGGTCAAAAAGTGTAGAGCAGCTCGTGGACTAGTTACTGACTACTCGTGGACGTGAGACGAGTCAGTGCCGTGGTGGTGGTGAAGCCTACTATCTTTTAAAATATATTGTATTGTGGCTGGGTTCGATGAATTTGAAATGTCCCAATTCGAAATTTTTGTACATGCTGACAATGATTATTTTACAATTTCAGGGCCAAAAACCGTACACAAATGTTGAGCAAACAAAGAAAAAACCTCTTCCTAAAAAAAGTTGAAATGCTGTCCAGTATTCTAATAGATGCGTGTAGTAGCCTATAGAAGTCGTTTGCAATGATATTTCAGAAGTTATGAATGATTGGAAACGATATGTCAAGACCTCGATTCAGCTATCGAAAAAAATCTCTAACTTCTGCATTTTAATTAATTCATCTATGCCTGAAACTAATTTTTTCCCTTTAATACAGAAATAAGTCATTTTACACATAGATATTTTCTTCTTATAAATTAACCTTTCAAATGAATTAATAGTCAGAACATTTTCCTTATCGTTATTGTTGAATCATTTTCGATATTTACGACGGATCAGAATATTCATTCAACTCAAAATGTTCTTCCATTCGTCTAGCACATGCCTAGATATTTCGCCGTTTCGTCAAATTTTGTTGTGAGTTTGGGTTTTTTTCGGGAGCTGACATGACAGGTAAGGCCTGTCAGGTTCTGGAAATTCTGCACACAGACATCATTCTTCAAATCAGCTGATTGTAAAGTAGTCTTTCAAACTACAGTTGTGGGGAACCCGTTGTTACAACGACTGGTATTCAGAAGGCAAGTTTACCACTGGAACCCCTAATAAATACTCGTTGTAGATAATAAGATGACTTCACCTTTTTAGGCAGCTATTTAGCTGATTGACTATCAATATCACATCGACTCGACGACTGGGCTTGCCACAATTCGATGGATGGAGGAAGACACAGTAGCCTAATAATAAAAGACTAGATACTGCAATTACTGGTGTCACCCATCCTCCATCAAATTGTAACAAGGCCTTGTGGGTAGACGAGGCACTTTATGTAGAGTGTATTAGCTGATTGCCGTTCAGTGTTGCTGGCGCTAGGCAGTGTCCTCATACTAATCATGGAGATGTTGACTCTGTTTACAGGAAACACAGGAAGATGCCTTCGAACGGTAAAGTTGGCACCTACATCATCAGATTCACAAACTGTCATATTTTGCGACAGCATAAAATCGTCAAAGATGATTTATGGGTTCGCGATGGTAAATTTCTCGATCCAAATAAACTGTTTTTTGAAGAAAAAGGCTGGTCAGATGTGATAGTGGATTGCTTCGGTGCTACAATATCCCCTGGCTACATCGACCTGCAGATTAATGGTATAAATCTTTGATGCATTTAGATTATTACACACGTTTAACAGGTCATTTTGAGATGTTTGAACTTGAATAATTACAGGTGGTTTCGGCATTGATTTTTCATTGGATACCGAAAATGTAGAAGTCGGATTACAGAAGGTTTCAAAAGGACTTTTATCTCATGGGGTAACATCGTTTTGCCCAACCATTGTCACATCTCCTAAAGAAATTTATAACAAGGTAAGAGCCATCAACTCTGATACAGCCATAATCACGGATGTGGGCCATGTATTGAGGATTGCCTATGTACACGGTATATGGTTTGAAATGAGAGTTATTAATTTTTTTCTTTTCAGGTTTTACCACATGTCCAGAAAACGGAAGGTTCTGAGAATGGAGCCGGAATTCTAGGTGAATATATCCGGTCCTACAGTACTCAGAAATCGTACCAAATCATGTCACTGTTACTACTACTTGCATTTAAATATGAAATACAGGGGTACATTTAGAAGGACCATTTATAAACTCTGAGAAACGAGGTGCTCATCCTGAAGAACATTTAACCCGGTATGACAACGGCTTTTCTGATGTATTATCAACGTACAGTACGCTGAACAACATACGGATTGTTACGATAGCACCAGAACTTCTAAAATCTGTTGAAGTTACGCAAGAATTAGTAAAACGTGGAATTGTTGTCTCAGTTGGTAAGTTATTAGACGGTTTACTCACGAGCCTGAGAGATGTTTGTAGATGTTTTCTTGATATTCTCGTTTCAATAGGACACTCGATGGCTAGTTTAGCCGAAGGAGAAGTTGTTGTGAAAGCTGGAGCTTCTTTCATTACACATTTATTCAACGCTATGTTACCGGTAAATTCTAAAATCTTCTTAACTGCAAATTGAAACGATTTACAGTAGAAGCCGCTTAATTGTTCAGATCATTTTGGACTGATGAAATTCATATAAGAAATCCGGTTTAAACATCGTATTTTACATACTTTTCTGATAAGAAGACTGAAGTAGATAACATTCGCTCAAAATTGAGATTAAACTTATATAGATTAAGCAGGTTTTACTGTATTTTCCGTGATTATGATGGATATATTTTCAGTTCCATCATCGAGATCCTCATCTAGTCGGTTTACTAACTAGCGATCAACGGCCACCCAGTGGTGAAATATACTTTGGAATGATAGCAGACGGAGCGCATAGTCATCCGGCTGCATTGAGAATTGCACATAAAGTTCACTCAGAAGGTAACGTCCCAGATTAGTTACTACTGATCAATACCAGGATTTTTTGGAGCCCTACTGTTCATATGATATCTTGAATTATTTGTAGGTTTAATACTGGTGACAGATGCAGTGCCAGGATTAGGCTTGGAACCAGGGTTCCACACGCTTGGCCAGCTTAAAGTGGAAATTACAAATGTAGCTAAGATAGCTGGTACTGACACTCTATGCGGAAGGTAGGTCATCCATCATCAAGTACACAGGTTTTTCATTTAAACACTGAAATAAGCTAATTGTTTCTTTGTTCTTTTTCGAAGTATTGCTCCAATGAACGTTTGTGTGAAGAATTTCTATGAAGCAACTGGTAGGTGAAGCTTTTTCCATTTCTTTTTGAAATTTTGGGACTGAATTATCATAATCGGTCGGTCAGTGCTTTGATTTAATATTCAACTGAAAGCGTCAACATTCATTTGTAGAATGCAGTAAAGCAGATGCTTTGGAAAGTGCTACACTTCGCCCGGCCAAACTTCTCGGAATTACTGAACAAAAAGGAACTCTAGATCATGGGACAGATGCTGATTTTATTTTACTCGACGACAATTTGAACTTGTTGGCTACATTTATCAGTGGCAAGAAAGTATGGGAAATTAAAACTGGAACGACGACACATTCTAAGTGCTCTTGATATATTATTCGATAAAATTTCACATTTCCTTTAATACAACAGAATCTGCTTAATTCGGATCATTTGGGACCAACAAAATTCATCTGGTTTACGAGAAATCGAGATTAAAAGTCATTTTCTTCTATGAACAAATGGACTGCAGATATTGTCTGGATTAGACCAAAATCTGGCCAGATTAGATGGGATTAAGCCGATCTGGGTTTGACTGTTACGTACTCTAGTTTTATTGATTAAATGGTTGAAGAAAAACAATATATTTCTATAAGTCTCATCTAAGCAAATTGTATATTTTTTCCTGATTTGAAAATCTTTGAATAATCAGGTCTGTCTCGTTATAATTTCTTGCTAGCTAGGCAAAATAAATATTTATTTGATTACAACTGTGTTTTCCAATTTTATCTTGAGTCTTGTAATTTCTAGACAAATGGGATCATCATTGATGCATTTCTTCGGCTAAATTAGATGCGAAATTTCTTATAGAGAATGAAATCTGGCATGATTCTGCAGCAGGAAGTTCGTCGCAAATATTCATTTTTGAAACTAAGCTAATAAAATATTTTAAGTCCGGCCCGCAAGCAAGTCTTATCAGATTTTAACCGTTAAGGGCTGCCGCTATATATTACATCAGCGGTAAAAATGTGAACTAAATCGAAAGCACAATTTTCCTACTGCGGCATGCGAATGCCGGTCAAAGATGAGTACAGGGGCAGCACTGTACAGTTAAGATTTCACCTTAGATGGCAGCAGTGCACGGTACTGGTTAGCTGTCACTGGAAGGTCGCCGAGAGGACACATAAAACCATAAAAAACTGAGCAAAATGAGCCTTAAAAAACTGTCAATCGATTCAGTGGATGTGAAAGATAAGCGCATCCTTATAAGGTTTAAATGCTTGTATAATTTACTTATTCTGATTTTCAAAATGAGCGGCTTTGACGCCCCTTTGAATGTTCATCCCAGGCCATTCAATTTTTAAACAGTCGCAAAAAAAACACACAAAACAGTCGCCTTTGAGTTTGATAAAAGCTGGGTCCCATAGGGCATGTAATATAGTTGGACTGTTGGTATGTATGTTAGAATATTGCTTGGGTAAAGCTTTGATGTTGGATACCAGCTTGATTTGGGGAGCCCCCTGACCCTGGCATACTCACTCTCAGACTCCTCAGAGACGCATTATGAATAATTGCAGTTCTGCACCATTCATTATTGTGGCATTTTTACTTTATCATAGTCCGGTTAGCAGCTCCTCTGTAATTGCTATCATAGACTAAAACATAGTTGTATTTCATTGCAGAGTGGATTTCAATGTACCTATGAAAGATAAATCCATTACCAATAACCAAAGGTGAATAATACATGAAAAGTGAAATATTTAAGATTTGTTAGCCTGCATAAAATGTAATTAATTAAATTCAGGATTGTTGCCGCTTTGCCGACTGTGAATCTTGTGCTTAAAAATGGTGCCAAATCGGTTGTTATGATGTCTCATCTGGGCCGACCTGACGGTCGTCCTCAAGAAAAATACTCCCTAGCCCCGGTCGCTGAAGAAATGAGAAAACTTCTGGGCAGGTCTGTATATGAACAACTTAAGTCTAGGGTCAATTTTTAGGAATATTTGGATATAAAAACGATGGATTATTCAGATTGCACGTTTTCACTGGTCGTATTAAGACCAATGTAGTATATCCAAGATTAAGAAGAAAAAATACCTAAAAAATCGATCTTAGAGATAAATTTGAAAAGACTTTAGATCACTCTGTATTAAGTTTAAGATTTAATTGTGTTTGATGTGATTTGTTTTGTAGAGAGGTGACATTTCTCAGCGACTGCGTTGGTGCGGAGGTTGAAGCCGCTTGCGCTAACCCGGCGACTGGATCCGTAATTCTTCTTGAGAATCTCCGTTATCACATCGAGGAGGAAGGGAAAGGCGTCGACGCCGGGGGAAATAAAGTAAAGGCATCGGACGCCGATGTTAAAAAGTTCAGGGAGTCGTTATCGAAGCTGGGAGATATTTATGTGAATGATGCTTTCGGCACTGCCCACAGAGCGCATAGGTACGATACATAAAACACAACTTAACCTGATATCAATCATTAAGTTTCCACTTTATACTTTTCAACATCGTTTGTATTGGACCCTTTAAGTTATGGGTTATTTATTCAACCAAAAATTCATAAAGACTGAATTTTTATTCAACTTATTAAGTACATCAAAATTAAGTCTTATTTTATGTTTGTTTTGTCAGCTCAATGGTTGGAGTCGACCTACCCATAAAGGCGTCTGGAACTCTTCTATCAAAAGAACTGAAGTATTTCGAGAAAGCGCTAGTTTCTCCGTCTCGTCCATTCCTTGCTATTCTCGGAGGGTGAGTAGTCATTCCACATTCTCTTCTAGAAAGAAGAATTCTATTTCATTGAATACTATTCTTCAATTCTCAGTGCTAAAGTTAAGGACAAGATTCAACTGATTGGAAATCTTTTGGATAAAGTAAACGAAATGATCATCGGAGGCGGCATGGCGTATACGTTCTTAAAAGTATTGAATAACATGGAGGTACGAATGTCAATGAGTTGATTTTAAAATTAATTTAAAATTCGTTACAAAATTACTCACTCCATTTCATCGTGATAACGACTCATTCTTGCTTCAACTCCCCCCAGAATCTGCATACCTCGTAGATAATTTATTGGTCCCCTGAGATCCGAGGTGGAGTCTAGTGTTGTTAAATATGGGTAAACGGAATGAGTTTGTTCAATTATTATTCAGATCGGGCAAAGTTTATACGACGAAGAAGGTTCGAAAATCGTGCAGACATTGATGGATAAGGCTAAAAAAAATGGCGTTAAAATCCATCTCCCGGTTGACTTCAAGACGGCAGATGCTTTCTCTGAGGATGCTAATTCTGGTGAGGCTACAGTCGAGGGTGGTATTCCAGCTAAATGGATGGTAAGAGATTTGTCAAATATCGTATTTGCCTTGCGAACTCAGTTGGATACTGAAAAATATATGTTTTCTTGCTGTATTTACAGGGATTAGATGTTGGCCCAAAAACTACAGCAAAGTTTATTGAAGTTATCAAGAACGCCAAACTTATCGTCTGGAATGGGTAGGTCTTAAAAACCTTAAATTATTGTCTTGAAGATCTTGTAAGTTGTAAGATGGTTAAGATGATTTTTGTGTGGTTGTAGTCCTGTCGGTGTATTTGAATTCGACAAGTTTGCCGCCGGAACGAAAGCTCTCATGGATGCAGTAGTTGATGTTACCAAATCAGGAACTGTTACTATTATAGGTAAGAAGCAACACCAAAATTTGATAAAATATTTGAAATCAGAGATATATGTACCATTTTTTGGTGGGTCTGGTCCAAGAATATCTGAGAAAATATTGGTTCAGGGAAAATGAAAAAGAAAATACAGAATATTTCAAGAAGGCCCTCAACATTATTTTGATGTATGTACTATATCGATATTAATGTGTTTACTATTTCGTATTTTCAGGTGGTGGAGATACAGCTACTTGTTGCGCTAAATGGGACACTGAAGATAAAGTTAGCCATGTCAGTACCGGTGGTGGAGCCAGTCTCGAATTACTGGAAGGTAATTTATGTTAGATGTTGTTAATGTCTCTTCAAGTATAGAAAGTGTTGACTGTCTAAAAACTTTATTGAAATCTTTGTTTATATTTTAGGTAAAACATTGCCTGGTGTCGCAGCACTTAGTGATGCTTGAATGAAAGAGAATAGATCAACCTCCCCCTATCATACCATGTGCTTAACTAGTAGCTGACCATAGTCTTTATTTATGTGGTCTTTTTTCAATCCTGTGTCTCTCACTTATTTATTAATAAGCGGCTGTACAGATAGACAGATTCTTAACAGAAATAAATAAACATCAATCCAGTTATTTTGTCTGCGTTTTCGTCGTCAATTAGTTTTGAGGTCTTCTGAAATTCTGTAGAAAGTCATCATCTGATATAAACTTCAGTCGTCTCCGTTTGTACTACCGGTTATTCAAACAGGTATTTGCATTAACCATGTGTAAGTCATCAATTGGAAAAGTCATCCACATAATAATCGTCCCAGCTAATGACACCTTAAAGCGAGTATGACTGAAGAACCATGAACCAGTACTCGGGAGTCCATGGGCGGATGTTGGATCTGCTGACCCAAAAGAAAGAAATAATCTATATGATATTCTCCATCCACTCAAATGTTAGTGTGTTTGTTCTTATCGTTCAAATAAAGGTTATCGGACTATGAGAGCGGGGTCTACACTGGAAATATACCTGATCTGCCGAAACAGTCGAAGTTCAACTTCAATTGTCAAGTGATATCAGTAGCGATTGAAGTGTCGTTCGAAGTCTTCGCTTTTCTCGCTATTGTGTAAGAATATATATTGCGATTCCTACGATTTGTAAAGCATTGCAGCGGATGAACTTGGTCATTTCATTAAAAAGGACATCAAATCATTTATTATTCGAAAATAAAGATAAACCCATCCAGCAAAAAAACCTAAATAGTATACACCGGTATGAATTAAGTGTACAAAGAAGATATGTCCCAAATTCGTTTAAATGTAAACATAGATTTCACCACCTTAAACAAATGTAAATTTCATAAGTGCTATGTTAATTTTTCTGTCATACATTTGCGTCGTCTGTTATTAAATTGCCCTCTGCGGCAGCAGCTGCAGAATCGGTACAATTAGCGTTCGAAATCCCACTACACGATTTACGATGCTGCAAAAACTCGCTCCAAACCGGGAAACATTTGTTGCAGCACGGACAGAACGCCATCTTTATGATACTGTGCTTGACTTTCAAGTGTTGTCGCAAACCGCCTCGGTCGTTGTAGACAAAAGTCTCCTTTGGACAGAGCGGACAGATGAACTTGCTGTGCAGGTGAATACGCACTTTGTGATTATGAAGACTATCCAGGCGGTAGAACGATGCTTTACACAAGTTACAGGTGTATGGCTTGGCCCCAGTGTGCAAGCGAATATGGCGTTGTAAACTAGCCTGTTGAGAAAAGGTTTTGTAACAAATATGACATAAATAAAGTCGATGTGTAGATTTGTAATGATCTATGCACGAATTCAACGCTTCGAATCCCAGACTACAGATGCTACATTTCAGTAACGCGTTGTTTGTCGTTGGAGCGGTATCTTCTGACAGCATTAAAGGACCACGACTGAGACTAGCTACAGAATGTCCTGTTATAACACTGCGATTAGTTTTGCTGTCTGGAGATGTTCCCTCTTTTCTAGAACTACCAGCTGCACTCTCACCGTCATCGCGTTCACTGCCATTTGCTATTTTATCCACGTTTCTACTAGCCGTGTTCGGTGCATCGTTTGTCCTCATTCTTTTTCGGGATTTTGCCTGTTTCATCGGGGAAGATTTTCCATCAATTACAGCATCGCTTTCGGAGCTACAACGTTCGACGAAATCTTCACTATTTTCACGATATGTTTCATATTCACCAGCCAAAAGTCGACCCGCTACCAGATTGACAGGTTCATTATCAGTGGAATTAGCAGAGTGTACGCGGAATATTGGACGTTCAAGTTTGTACGACGAATGAGCTGCAACTATTTCTGGTTCATTCATCTGTGTCTTAATATCATCATAGTCACCATCATCGACTTCATGATGGAATGAATTCGCCGTGTGTTCATACTGCTGTTGTTTTTGACTGGAATGGTGAGTTGTCGCTGGTGTGAAACTCGGGTTTTCGATTCTCGGTTGTTGGTCAGAAAACGCCTTGACGTTACAACTGGGTGGATAGAATATTCTCGGAACGTATTGCGATGAGAGCACAGTGGAATCTTCGGGTAGTTGGTGATGGAAGTTTGCCGATGAATTGTTGACAATACCATTCACGCTGGATGCCACATCTGGACCAACGTCAGTTTTTTTCGAGGTTTCCACGGTCTCACCTAGTTTTATAACGATTTCATCTTCTTGATCGTCCACTGTGAGGCAGATAAGTCCACGGATCTCGAGTTTCGAATCGAATGATACCTGCTCCTTCAGTAACGCACTGATTGTATTGGATAACAGACGAGCGCAGGTCTTCCGGTATTGTCGAGACATCTGAAAACGGAGAAAACATTTTGATTGAATATTTCAACTGTAATAAGCGGAAAATAATTTGTTTAGAACATCCAATCCAGCAGACAAAAATTATGCCTTACCGTTCAAATATCGATGTATGTTAATGTATACGCTTTAAAGTATAGTAGCAAAGCTTTTGTGCGAAGTTCGTTTAAACTGATAATATTGTGTGCTTAGTATCAATAGATATTTGGACTTTGTTCGTGATTTTTGTAATGCGTATGCGTTGTAGCAAGGAGGCGGTTTTCGTAGCTTCTTCTTTTGATTCCCTGGAACCAGTTTCTCAAAAATCATAAATGTCTAAATTGATTGAAGATGAGCGGAATTACTAAATAAATCGAATCGATCGAAGAGTTTATTTGTGCAGAGTTGTAAATGTTGGCTCTGGTGGTTGAACTACTTAATTTTTTCATCATTAGAAATTAAGAACAGATGTTTCAAACACGTATAGTGAATGTGTTTATCACAGAAAGATCTACACTATTTCCCAGACATTTCGTGAACTTGAACTCAAATTTAGACTTTGGTCATTCGTATTAATCATCCTTGATAAAGGACAAATGCACCACTGTCAGCACCTTTTCTAGCGAAATTTTGCCCTTCGCGTTCAATGTTATTATCACTCTAAACAAGACCAAGTCCACCGAGTTACCGGTACCAATTCTCGGATCTAACTTGACATTTGAATAAAGAGTTTGTCGCTCTTGTTTATCATGGAAATCAATCGCATTATCGATTTTCGAATCCAAAATCCCTTTAATCAGAAAAATAATTGTAACTTTTGTAACTATGACATTTTATTTGAATTTTTTTACACAAATATCCAAAATGAGATTGAAATTGTCAATTTCTATTCACCCTAAAGAGTAAAGGATAGTCATAGAATGCATAGTCATTTCGTCGGAGATGCTCTAATGTTTCATAACTTCCTTTCCAGTTAACAAAACTAAGTCTACTTTCCGAGTTTTCTGGCAATATTCGGATGTCACGAATTCATCAGAAATAAGATTATTTTTGACCGTGATGCGTTTGATAATCATCACGACGAAAAAATTTTCAAATATCAATGATCGAAATTCGGAAGCAAATCCAATCGCTTTTCCATTCATTTTAACAATTCGCGAAAAAAAAGATAGATACTAACTTGTTTCAGTTCAGGCTGTCGACTTTGATTGAACATGGAATAAAGTCCAATAGAAGGCTGCATTGCGACCGGTCCGGTGGACTGATCAAAATATCGCCCGAAGTACTGTTCATACATAGCGGACACAAAACGTTCAACTCGACAATAATGCTCCGAATGGTAAATTATTATAATATTTGGCACTTCTTGGCACAGCAACTCCACCATGTTACTGATAAGATATTATAATTCTCGTGAATAGGCTTATACTTGGTAAGATTGATTTAAGTGATAAACGGACTTGCCATTGGTTTTAACAATTGATAACGGGGTTGAGAGTCGAGATTTGGCCTACTTTATATAACCGGTAAGAACTGGACAGGAATGCTGATATACCTGGTACCGGGTTATTAATGTTCACGTGCACTCGAATCGTAAATAATTAGATCGAACACGTACACAAACGCACTGGCAAATGAAAAAAAACTTAAATAATTTACGTAATGACATCCATTCGACCGTTTGACCGTTTCACAATCGCATATTGCAGACGTATCTATACGCTCTCTTTAAAGATGAATATTCGCACAAACCGAAACATAGAATATCAACGAATGTTTAGCGTTTAAAATAAGAAAAAGATAATTGAGAACGATGGACACATCGTCAACAGGTAAAAATCCCCCCGATAAATACCCCCCCCCCCCCAGTTAAAATGCCCCATGTTCACTTTTCTATCAAACTAGAGTATAAAAACTAGATAACATTTTTTACAAAGTATATTTAGGAATACATATGTGCATATGGCTATTTTAGCATTACTTATAACTATATTTCTTATATAGGAAGTCACGACCAGGAGTAATCACCAGGGAGGATTTTCACTGGGAAGATATTTACCTACATTCCACCGATAAAGCCGTCCGCTTGTTGTTGCATAGTCAGTTCCCCCAACCCACGCATGGTGCCTCATAGGTTGGTATCAATTTTCAAGTGCTAAAGATAAAAAAAAACAACAAAAAAAGCAACGCACAAAACGGATACGCGCGGAAATAACTTCACTTTTTTCATAAACATCTTTTTCTTTGGCTTACATTCATTTTTAAAAAAGGGTCCAAATTTTTTTGAGGTGTTTTGAGGTGAAACACTGAATCTATTGGGTTCTGATATAATGCATTTTTAAGTCGATTAAAGTCGAGTTCCGGCTCCACTACATCGAAAAGTTTTAAAATGACGCCACTTCTTACATGAAGCGACTTCCTGTTGTAATTTCAAAAAGTCTATGATAAGGAATGAGGTTCATTATGCGCTATCTGATTAGCCTTGGCACTTAAATCTATTTAAAAATCTACTTTGTATTAAGATATCGCGCGTAATAATTCGTTGCAGTCAAATTGCATATCACTCATATAATAAAATGGGATTTCAGATACTTATACGAGGACTTGTATTTTTTGCAATTTTCTCTCTTGTCGAAGGTACGTAAGTTGAAGTTCGCGGTGAAATATCTTCAAATTGCCCTGTTTGAAATAATCTTAAAGCGTATTTAGATAAAAGCTTTCTACTCGGTGGTATCTATTTTTTTTAAAGGTTTTTCTAGTAAAGTTGTCACGTCCCCAAACTATCCAAATCCGTATCCTGAAAACTTGGGTCAGTATATTGAGCATTTCTCTTTTGGTGTTAAAACTCGCATCAGAATCCGTGTTACTGATATTGATATTGGACCTGACGATAAACTTCATGTTTGTAACGAAAACCCGCTATGTCAATGCACAATACCTATTGCGACATATGACGGCTCTTCTGATGGAGGACAGGACATCAAGTTTTCGCTAATTAACTCTATATGCGTGGTTTTCTATCCTGCAAGCCATACTCCGAGTAAATATTCTGGCTACAGAATGGAATTGACTGGTTAGTAAAATGCATTCACATAATATTTCGACGATTAGAAGTTCCTGTCTTAAAGATGATTGAATCAAATCTCTTTCTCCTCATTAGAGATCCCGGATTGTAATGGAGAATATAAACTATACGATGAAGGTGACGTGGTATCTCCTGATTATCCAGTCGTTTCATGGGGAAGACTAGAATGTACTTGGAAAATTATAGTTGAAACCACACAGAAAATTGAGACTCGAATTCTTGATTTCGACCTTGATAGGTCCCAATTCGATACGCTGAAAGTGATGTCGACTGATTACGACGCTTCGGACGTGCCACAAGGAGACATTTTACAGAGTACCAACAATGAAGCACAAATCATGTATAAACACGGGCCGTGGATGTCTCACAGTAAATACCGAGGTTTCTGGTTGCACTTTATGGGTAAGACCCATTCGATACATCACGACAATAGGACGTACATTTTCTTTTCTTTTATCAAAATGTAATTCTTTATATTCATAGCTATTGGATGCCCCGGTACAAAGATACAGGAAGGCGGGCATCGCTTGTTCAAAAACAAGAAGAACTTTTATGACGAAGATTATGTCTTGAAATATGGTTGTTCCGACGGATTTCAGTTCTCTGACGGTAAGATTGAGAATGAAGTTATCTGCGCAGCAGGAAACTGGAAAAAAAGGCAGCCATGGAAGTGGGTCGGAAAATTTGCTGACTGTGAAGGTATCCTATAATGGCGAATATAGTTTAAGTCTACAGCACGATTGGATATTCTAAAAAAGCCATCTATTTTAGAAATTAGATGTGGTTCTCCCGGAGTTCCAGCGTACGGCACGATTGTCTCATACACACCAGACCATCCAACGACAAGCCAAGTTCATTATGAATGCAACGATGGTGCGACAATGATTGGTAACAGTTTCATCGTCTGTTTAAACAATGGCTCTTGGTCGGGTTCTCCACCGACCTGTGTCCGTAAGTATGAATTAAGCTATAATGTCATTCGACGGAAAAAATATGCCAAATATTCCTAGAATCACCTCGGAATCTAGGCATACTTCTGTATCACGAAGGTATGCCATTTGTTTAATGTCTTGTTTTTCAGCTATAACTACTGTAGCACCAATTTGTTCTGACCCCGGCGATCCAGCAAACGGTGTTAAAATCGGCACAGATTTCACCGAGGGCTCACAAATTTCATTTAAATGTAATACTGGCCACATTCTGTTTGGAAAAGAGAAGATTGAATGTAGAAACGGGAAGTGGACACCAGAACCACCAGCTTGTGAAAGTATGTACAGTATATTCATTTCTGGTACGCTAAAATATATCAAAAGATGTTCATCTGACTTCAATAATACGTATCGTTTTAGTTGTCAAATGTCCTACACCGAATGACCCGATAAACGGAAAGGTGGACGTAGATGGACTCAAATTTGGCAACGAAGCTACGTACACGTGTACGCCTGGCTACATTGTCGAAGGTCTTAAAGTCAGAGAATGTGGTGCTGATGGTAAATGGTCAGGTAGTGACCCGACTTGCAGAAGTAAATATTTCTAAATTTTTTCCAATTTACCATGTGCGTTGGATACAATCAACCAACCTTTTAGTTTTATAAGCGTAAGCGTGTAACATTTACAAGATAATCACTAGATTTCGCTCGTTTTGTATGCTGCAGTAAGGGTAATAGATATAATGTGGTAATTTCAATTTCAGCAATCCACTGTAGTCCACCGGATACGAATATAAACAGCACAGTTGTTTTAGAAGGAAGTGGTCTCGGACAGATAGCTAGATACAGCTGTATTGAAGGGTTCCAACTGTTGGGTATGAAAGTTAGGAAATGTCAGGAGGACGAGACGTGGGACGGGATACCTCCAGCATGCCAAGGTTGTTAGATTTTTACCCAAATTTGTCATCGTTTCATTTCCAACTTTTAAAATGAGCAATGATATTCAAGATTTGTAATGTATGTTTGGATCTTTTAGAAATCATATGCATGCCATTAGAACAACTGGAAAATGGAAAAGTTGTACTGGATGATGGAGAGAAATATGGAAGCAAGGCTATTTACACATGTGATAAGTGTTACAAATTAAAAGGAGCGCCTTCTAGAACTTGTGGATCTGATGGAAAGTGGACGGATTCCAAACCGACTTGTCAAAGTATATAATCTATACACCTACCCCCAATACAAACTCAGGAGTGCGGATTATTGAACGTATACTGAAATATGTTAATTTACTTTAGACGTGACTTGCACTGATCCAGCAAAAATTAACAATGGAAAAGTTGTATCAACCAGTAACTATTGTGACAGCACAGCAACTTATACTTGTGAAAAAGGTTTCCATTTATATGGCGTCATCGGTAAAACATCAGCTACAATAATTTGTCAAAAAGATGGAAATTGGAATGAAACAGTCGCCGATTGTAAAGGTATAAATCTTTTTACATATGTTCGAAATGATGATTATATAAAAATTCCAATGATGTTCTTCACATAATGTTGTAGTTACCACATGTCCGAAGTTACAAAAGCCGCAGAATGGGAACGTTGTACTGGATGATGGAGTAAAATATGGTAGCAAGGCTGTTTACACATGTGATAAATGTCTATATCTTAAAGGAGCGACTTCTAGAACCTGTGGATCTGATGGAAAATGGTCGGGTTCCGAACCGACTTGTCAAAGTATTCATTTCACTAAACACTTCGAGTACAGATATATCAGTATTTTGTATGGATGTTTATCAAACGCTGATTACATTTATTCTAGGAGTTACTTGCACTCATCCAGCGCCAATAAACAACGGGAACATTGTATCATTCAGTAACTACTGCGAGAGCGTGGTCAAATATCAATGCGAGAAAGGTTTTCATTTCGATGACGTCATCAGTAAAACATCAACTTCTATTATTTGTCAACAAGACGGAAATTGGAATGAAACAGTCGGTGATTGTGAAGGTATACATTTTCTCACATAGCTTCTAAATAGTGATTTTACGAAAATTCAAAAATTTATGGATCATGTTCTTCACATAATGTTGTAGCAATTTCATGCCCGACGTTAGAAAAACTAGAAAACGGAGATGTTGTACTGGATGATGGAGAGATATATGGAAGCAAGGCTGATTACACATGTGATAAATGTTACAATCTAAAAGGAGCGACTTCTAGAACTTGTGGATCTGATGGACAGTGGACCGGGTCCAAACCGACTTGTCAAAGTATATAATCTACTAAAATAGCATTTTTACGATTACCAGTAAATGAATAAACCATGCATGAATCTATTGCAGGAGTAACTTGTTCTGATCCAGTACCAATAAACAATGGGAAAGTCGTATCAGCCAATAATTTTTGTGACGCCACAGCAACATATACTTGTAAAACAGGTTTCCACTTTGACGGTTTAATCAGTAAATCATCATCTACTATAATTTGTCAACAAGATGGAAATTGGAATGAAACAGTCACTGATTGTAAAGGTATGTCTTTTGAATATCTTCCGAATTAATTATTGTATTGAAATTCTAATACTGTTCTTTACTGTAGTAACTTCATGCCCGACGTTACAAAATCCACAGAATGGAAAAGTTGTACCGGATAATGGAGATGAATATGGAAGCAAGGTGGTTTACATATGCGATAAATGTTACAATTTAAAAGGAGATGCTTCTAGAACCTGTGGTTCTGATGGACAGTGGACCGGATCCAAACCGACTTGTCAAAGTACCGTATATATTCTACGAAAACAGTATCTACTTGATTCAAGAGTAATTGAATGAATGTTACTATGATACATGGATCTAATTGCAGGGGTGACTTGTTCTGATCCAGCGCCAATAAACAATGGAAAAGTTGTATCAACCAGTAACTATTGTGACAGCACAGCAACTTATACTTGTGAAACAGGTTTCAATTTCAACGTCATCAATAAGATATCAACTACAATAATTTGTCAACAAGACGGAAATTGGAATGAAACAGTCATCGATTGTAAAGGTATGTTCTCTTGCGTATTTTACATGTTAATAATTATATCAAAACTTTGAACATATTTTTCATATAATGTTGTAGAAACTTCATGTCCGACGTTAGCAGATCTGGAAAATGGAAAAATTGTACTTGATGATGGAGAGAAATATGGAAGCAAGGCTGATTACACATGTGATAAGTGTTACAATCTAAAAGGAGCGCCTTCTAGAACTTGTGGATCTGATGGACAGTGGACCGGGTCCAAACCGACTTGTCAAAGTATATAATCTACTAACACAGTATCTACCTCATAAATTTGCCTTCAATTTAAGAGTAAATAGGTAACCCAAACATGAATCTATTGCAGGGGTGACTTGTACTGATCCAGTACCAATAAACAATGGGAAAGTTGTAACAAGCAATAAGTTTTGTGATACCACAGCAACTTATACTTGTGAAACAGGTTTCCATTTTAATGGCGTCATCGGTAAAACATCAACTTCTATAATTTGTCAAGAAGATGGAAATTGGAACGAAACAGTCTCTGATTGTAAAGGTATATATTTTCTCACATAGCCTTCAAATAATAATCGTATTAAGATTCTAATCATGTTCTTTGTATAAATTCGTAGTTACTTCATGCCCGACGTTAGAAAAACTAGAAAACGGAAAAGTTGTACTGGATAATCGAGAAAAATATGGAAGCAAGGCTGATTACACGTGTGATAAATGTTACAATCTAAAAGGACAGACTTCTAGAACCTGTGGATCTGATGGACAATGGACCGGATCTAAACCGACTTGTCAAAGTATCTGAATTGCTCTGTCAATTGAAATAGAAAAAGCAATTTAGAAAATATAAGATGTTTTGATTGCATATTCTGATTTATTCTAGGGGTGTCTTGTACTGCTCCGGCAAAAATAAACAATGGCATAGTTGTTTTATTCAGTAACTACTGTGACAGCACAGCGACATATTCATGCGAGACAGGTTTTCATTTCAATGATGTCATCAGTAAAACATCAGCTACAATAATTTGTCAACAAGATGGAAATTGGAATGAAACAATCAGTGATTGTAGAGGTATTTAATCGTTTCATTGGTTTCCTTTACCACTGATAGATGATTAGAGTAATCTTGTAATAACTGGACTTTCAGTTGACCCGCCTGCTGTTTTTGGTGCAAATGAGGAGTTACAACAAAAATTAAGTAAGCTTATTGCTATACTTTTTAACGAATATTTCACGAATTGACTTAAACTGCTTATCAAGAGATGAACGTGATTGTAATTGAGATTCAATTCCATATGATGATGATACTGATCTTCTAACGATCTTCTTTTTATATAGATATAATAATGATTATTGGAGTAACTGCTGCTGTGATTATTCTGCTGACACTTCTATTCGTATTTGCTAGACGGGCCATAAAAAGGTATTTTGAAAATATTCAAAAATCACACCGCGTACCCATCCTGAAGGTATGCTTATATAATACCGGTGCAAATAAATGTTTTAAACAATGTTTTTTAGGAGGAACGCACTTCCGGGGCAGTGGCATTATCTGCAAGAAGTTGACAATCCAAACTACACCGAGACCTCTGACTCGATAAACATCAACACAGTTGATAAGAAAGTATTTTATTCATCTGCACAAAACGACAACGTTGACTGGAAACGAAACCAACTTTACGCAGATATCAGTGAATACGAGGCATAACCTTCTCACAAGGAGACATATTAATCAGTTATCATAATATTGCATTATTCATATTCATTTCTTCTGTGATATTGTGATATGGTGCACTCTGTAAAATAAAGCTTATATTTATTCTCCAAATAGTTCCAGTTCCATTTCGTTATTCAACCGTAGAACAATCTATAAACCTGGTTTCTGAATTTTGGCAAAATGAGACAAAAGAATATCCTAATGAAAATAATGTATCAAAGTACGGCAATATTCGGTATACAGTGTTGTGTCTAAACCAGTGAACTTGCGGAGTCAACTGGCGTAAACCGACGGTAGAGGTCACAACTAGATTCGCAGCTGAAGCGAAACCGCGTTTACGTGACAGAAATCTCTCATATCTGGTTTACATGTATTGCCTTGTGTCGGTGTAGGCGCCGAGTTCATCGATTCTAAACGTACGTAGGTTGCTCTATTTTTTCCGTCCTTATTTGATATGATCGCGACTGATTATCATTTTTTTTTCTTCAAAAGGTGCAACATGCGCAATTTACGCAATCTACGAGGAGAGTCAAAACCAGAACTGGATCGACATACGACCAGTTCTCTGAACAACTCATTCGACATGACTCAGTTGATGTCTACTCTAGGTTCTCCTCCAAGACAGAATCGGAATACGGTGGAAACTATGGATTTTACTCCTTCGCCGATACCAGCTTATCGCGGTTCATCGTCGCCTTGCCTACGTCAAAGAGGCGGTAGTATGTGGAATTTGGCGTCGACGGGGCTGAGACAAAGAGGACTGAAGCTGTCACCACAAAGGCGGCACTCCGTTTCATCACCGATCAACTTAACTAAAGTATCTGCGTCGTCAGTCGTATCGCCGGAAGTGTCGTTTCATCGGCGTCGCGAGAGCGCAGGCGCAATACTATCGTCTGCCGATGATACTGCTGACATGTCCGTTGATTATTACGACAACACTTTCGATAAAAGCGAGTCATTCGTGTTCTCACCGGATCGCAGATACTCGTCCATCCAGAACGCAAAATCCGCTTCATCATGCGAAAGCGACATCTTCCATCATCATAAGTCTGAAATTAACAATAACGCTGATACCAAAAGAAACGAAATTCCAGTTCTACCTCAGGTCAACCCTGACGAAGATATGAGTTCCAACGAAGCCTTTATTGATAATGGCGAACAAGACCATCCCGAAAAAATTAGAATACAAGGGACTGGATATTGCGCGTGTCTATTCAAGATGTGTGTTGTCATCGCGGTATTTCTCGTGGTAGCTTACATTTCAGGGCTTTATCTTCAATCTTCCCAGGATGGCCCGGCTCCTGAAACATGTAATGCTACAACGATTACTGTAGTTGCTTCTGATTTTTCACGATCGGCTCCTTTGAAAATATTCGGTCAGGATTTAGCTGTCGAGATTGTTACCAACGCGTTGGGGATATTCATCAAAAATCCATTCAGGCCTTTGGTTCTTTCTTTGCACGGTTGGAGTGGAGTTGGAAAAAGCCATTTAGCTGATCTTATAGTGAATTTTCTGCGACCAACTTCCGCGACGACATTCATCGTACCTTTGGAAATTACCCAATTCGTTAACATCCGCAACGCAACCGAGAACATGTTGTCATATATTCACCCGTGCTTCGTCAACATTTTCATATTCGAAGAAATGGAAGAGGTGACCAAAGGCTACATGGCCAGCGTCGGAGCTGTAATCGAGCGTGTGCGCCGTTCGAAAAACACCAGCGTCATTTTTCTTCTACTCAGCACAAACGGCGCTCGAATAATCAACCGTGTCGTGTTAGACCACATCAAAACTGGCGGGAAGCGTCACGACATATCATCGGAATATTTGGTAGCCAGTTTACTGGCTGGTTTAGAACAGGATTCCGTGTACAGCGAACTGTTTGGTCTCGTCGATTACTGGATACCGTTGATGCCACTAGAGAAAGTTCACGTATTGAAGTGTATCGAACGCGAGTTACTAGCGCGTAAGAAATCTTACCACGAAACGGTAGCCACCGATCTCGCCGAAAGGTTGTTCTACGTGCCTCAGGAATTTCCGATATTTTCAAAGTCGGGTTGCAAAAACATCGGGACTCTGGTGGATATTGAAAGCTAATGTTTATCTATAATAATGTAATAACATTTATCAAGTTTATACTCAGAGTATACGTATATTCATTTTTGGAAAAGATTCATGTTCTATGTATAATAAATTCGAAAATAAGACCGCGATCGAATTGTAGTTGAATAAGATGGGATATCAGACGGTTGCCTATTTCCAGTGATGTCTATATTTTAAGATAGCTATACCTCAACGTAGGAAGTAAATAAACGAATCAATTACCCGTATCGGTACATCTAAATACATTTAATTCATTAAAAAATCTTTACAGCGACCGATTTTGTACAGTTATGACAAATACAATCGTGTTATCATTTCTTGTATATATAAATGTGTTATGTCTCTTTTCTTCGTTGGCGAAATGGACACCTAAATCGAAATACCCCGCAAACACTGCGTGACCGATTAGAAAAATTCGGTGAATTTTTGAAATGTATATAGAAACTCCGTAGATATAAACAAAGTACACGTGAATCTGATGATAAAGTCTCCTCAGTTGTAAATGGAAGATGGTATTGGGATAAATATGCGAGTTATTTGTGATATTGTTACTGTACACACGAAATCTGCCTCTAAACACAACGTCTCCGTAATAAATACGCTTCAAAAGCAGCTCCATCTGATATCTATCTTACAACAAAAATTGACCCGACGGGGAAACTGCACGCCACACTAGACCGAGTGTCGCGTGAAACCGTCAAAAAGCAATTAGGTCGACTTGAGCCAAGAAATCGTATTATGTCGTCAAAGCGGCTTCGTCATCGGAATAAACACCAATAGCGTCAGAAGGTAAATGACCATCACGAGTAGAAAAATCCAGAAAAACAACTTGTCCATTACAATAGCGACTTGCCGCCATTCGTTTATCATATCGTTCTCTTTGTCGTCTTCCTCGCGTTTTCGCACCATTATTCGTAAATACTTTAAAATTTCGTCTAACGGCGTGATTTTGGACGGGTCAACGTCACCGCCGTTCTCAGCGGCTGAAGTAAAACCATCCATATATGTTTCTTTGATATCTTTCAAACTTTTAGTCGAGTTCCTGGGGGACCTGTATTGGTCGGTGTATCGTATCGCATTGACGCACTGCTCGCTAACGAGTCTATCAGTGATATCTTGAGTGTCATTTGGGGATAAGTAGCGCAACGCATCAGCCGTGCCGCCATCCAACATTGTCGATCTTTTGGAAGACACCCGTCGTTTCCTGCTGCTACTGCGTCGCACCGTTCGGAACGAAGCCGGGTGGCAGCCGACAATTCTAGCGATCCAATGTAACACCAGGCGGCGCAACCAGTCCGGTAGTTCGCTGGTGGTTGGTCCGCAATGATAGCATTTTAATACCAACACGGTAAGGATTACGGATACAGAAGTTACGGCCATAGACACCGTCAGATAAATTCCTGAAAACATAAATCAGATATTATCTTTTTGTTTTTTGGCGTATAAGAACACCTGGAAAATCTTTGGATAACATTGTCAGACAAAATCTAATTAACCTCAGTAATTTATGAAACAGTCCGTTTTTAGTCAATTCTTACCTATTAATGGCACAAACTCGGATGTGGAAGGCATATTCTCAGCAACAAGTAACATGAATACAGAATACGATAGTAAAACAGTGACACCTAGTGTCACTTTTTCTCCCTCATCTGGTGGCAGACAAAAAGCCAACAGACTCAAAACGTTCAACCACATACACGGCAATATTATGTTAATTACGTAGTAAAGTATTCTCCTATTTATGCGGACGTGGACTGTGACGTCAGGATAAATCTCGTGCCCGATTGGATAAACGACCTCGTTACGTATGATCGTGGAATCGACGTAACGCCATTCGCCATTCGTGATATACGAATCCATCTCGATAAAACTCGAACTGTTCACCAAGTCCACTTGGCTTTTGTCGTAGGTCCACGAACCGAATTTCATGTGACAACACTGTAAATCGAACGGAAAGTAGGTGATGTCCACTTTACATGAACTTCGCAGGCGTACAGGAGGTGACCAGAAAATAGTTCCATCTTTTTGTACCATAGCGTTCGTAGGCATGTATCCGGTTGTGTAGTCATCCGCGCTGAAATGATGATGGCAATGATAATCATTCATCAAATATTACAAAATAAACATCATTCTCATTGCATATATTATCCTTTAGTTGATAGACATCTATTTGCCGTTTATACTGTGAATATAGGCGCGAATTCTGATTGTGGTACCAGAAATAAACATAGCTAAGCTCGATTGATTATCACACATTGTTCATGCACATAATCACTGGTCACTGGACGTTTCGGATTATCAGACCCTCTTAAACATCCCGTAAACAAGTTCATCTCAAGCGATAACCAGTCTTGTCTTATTTGCAAGTTTGATATTCGCGTTCGGCTGCGTGGCGTTAGCATCGGACATTTATTCGTCTATACAGTGTGATTGATTAGATTTGCCCCCACGCTTTAGATACAATATGGATGTTCTGCCAGATTAGCAAAGTTGATCCATCCATTTTCTTTCTCCGGTCACTTAAGTCCCACATTCATGACTCGGCATGACCCTGTCAGCTATCCCGATGGGCTGGTCATATTCTTTAATGTCATGAATGTCGAATATACCGCACAGCGTTTTCCTAATTATAACTATGGCGAGCAAAATGTACAAGACATGACTCTCGGAATAACGAACCTAATGGAATATTCTACCATGTACATCGCGCGTACGGAAAATGGCATCTCGATTTACCATGTCAAATTGAAAAATAGTAGTCTAACCTACATTTCACGAGAGTGCCTTCGTCTAATTAATGTTTTATTAGTTTTGGGGATCAGAAAGCTTGATACATCTTACAAATGCGCTACAAGATTTATCACTTGTGCCATTAGTATGCCGTACATCTACTGTCGAGCGCTTCAGAAAATAACTATCAAAGCAACCCATTATGGCACATCTTTGGCGGATTAATTGAAAATACATCGTGGGGGTCTAATCGTGTTACCGTAAGCACGTACACACATAGTACCGGGTTGTAAGCTGGTGTAGGAATGGTGCAGAGGTTTGGGCAGGAGACGTTCTCTCACACCTCCCAGGGCGAACTTCGGATTTCGTAGTTTAGTAATATCGTCTAGTGGTCGGAGCTAATAACCGATCGCACTATGGTTCAATCTTAACGCATTTCACAGTGTAGGCCATCTTGGAATTTAGGTCTGGTGGTCCACAGCGACCGTGCTTAGTTGAATGGTTCGCTATTTCCGCACTATAGTTCCGACTTTCACTACGCAAATATTCGACAAACTCCGATAATCGAAGTTCGCCCTGGATGACCAGGGGAACTACGTGCAGAAGAGTTATCCAATATACGTACAGAAAATACGATAATGTGACATGCGTAAATGCGGTCCAGTAAGATATAATTGGTTTAACACCTCATTGATAAATATGACTTTTCCGTGACCAATAAGTAATAAATATTCATAAGCGTGGTACGCTGCAAGTCGGTGCATAATTCCAGTGAAACATCGCCAATACTTTGATGTTCTTGTTACGATTGTTTCTTCAACTAGACTATTGTTGAATTGACGCCCCTGTTTGCTTTGCTATTGGAATATATTCGATTCGGAAGATCTAAATTAAGCTCCTTCGACCATATTTCAAATAATGTCCAATCTGAAACCTTTGTCGTTATAAATATAACTAAACCTTTGATGCTTTACCAATCAATAATCAATGATATCTCTCAGTTACATGTGATCTAGAAGCGTCTATTTTCAGCAAGAGTAAAAATACACCATCGAAGATTACTGACGTCTATTATGACAACGAAATCAACATGATTAGTATATTGCAGACGTTATTGCCTATCTAGCACAAAACTGTTTTGTCATTCCATGACGCCAGATCTGTCAAAAATGCCGGAAATTGCCGAGCGTAACACCATCGCGGAGGTCACGTTAACGCTAAGTCATCAATTCAACGCAAAAACTAACGTCACAGCGGTCACGTTAACGCCACAGATTGCATCCAACGTATAAAAGAAATGTTTTGACCGTTAGCGGTTTAGAAACATCAACCTGTCTCATTATAACGTTCTACCGTTTGTTATAGATGTGGTAGTTGCGGGACGAGACCAATGACTGACAACAATGCTGCAGAAGATTTATTACCCTGGGCCTTTTGTATCAACAGTTATCTTTCCGAAACAGGACCCAATTCACCCCCAGTTATTGATAGTTTTACACCAGAAGTAGCGCTGATTGAATTCGGCGATTTCATTACCGCGTGTCTCCATAACTTACTTGTTGTAAAGGACTATATCAGGCAACCATAATTTATTAGCAGGAATTCGCACGTTCCACAGTCCGTTAAAATCCGCCGGATTCCAACCAATCCGCTGATCTTTCCACGTCTGAAAAAAAAGACGAATACTAATCGAAAATTATAGACCGATAAAAGGTCGACAAAAGAAACTACGGGCCATTTTTGGGCTTTGGAAGAACCTTTTAGTTCGCGAATGTTTTTCGTTTTCCGGTTGAGGGAACACTGGTACAGCGTAAAATTCTTACCGTGGATGGAGATATTTTCAAAGCCCCGAGATAACATCGTAATGCAGATTATTTCAGTGAAATGCAGGTTATCTGATAGTAGGGGGTTTGCCGCGTAATGCGAGGGTAGGCGTGAAAAATACGTGATATATTGTTTGACACGGTATGTGCCACACGACTGGTACGTGTGTGCGTGTGTGTGTGGTGTGTGTGCGATGTTATACCCATCGGTCTCTGAAAGATTACATCCATCACGGCGGCTTATCCGAGCAGTTAAAGTAGCCCGTTATTTCCATACGTAAATGAGGCGATTATTGTGGATTTACCGATGCCAGATACCCCGGCGTTGCTTTCATATTCATATCTGATCTGAACGCCGAGCGTACACAATATCGGCGACAGGCTATACCCCATCACCGCAACCGCCACAGACTTCGTTGTTTCATCGCGTTCAGACGCTGTGTACTGATATAGATCAAATTCTAAATTGATCTTTACGATTCCATGAAATTCGAGTTGGAAGTTTAAACATCGTTGGCACATAAAAGCGATTAGCGCTATAGAAAAAGTTCCATTTTATAATGATGACTTATGATCTGAAATTACATTCTTTATTACGCGTTTTTCGAACAACCTTTTCCGGCGTGAAGATATGCGGAGTAATTCCGTCGTAATTGTTTTCGGAAACGGAGACATAAATGCATAGGAATCACCATTGCGATTGCCGTTTAAAGAATATAAATTGCCCCATATACAACTGACGCAATCGGAAAATCTTTACCGAGATTTGACATCTTGTATCGGTTTTATCGATGGACAGGCCGCTAACACACGATTTTGTAATCGAATTCGCTACTGAAATGAGGCTTTACCCCCCGAATCGGTTGCGATCGCTAAAAGGAACACAAATTGATTGCCAGCGCGTTTACAAGAATTATCGCAGTTCAAAGAGCTAAGCAAAATAAATAGCGGAGTAAATTAAAGATTTGCCATGTCCCACAACGTCGATAAACCTGGGTCTATCTTACAGCAGAGCGCTTATTTCATTACTTGAGTGCTCAATTTAGTTGATAGACCACGCGGCTTGATTATCATGAACCAGTTGCGGATAGAAAAGTTATCCTTTTCTCACGTTCAACGTTTACATCCCCTCCTAAACTATCCTTACTATTCAATAGCCACGAGGGACTTACAGAGTACCCAGTAGTACGATCGAGTTCACAATATTTTAGATTGAACTGAAATTGAATTAGAGCGCCAGAAATCATTCACGACGGAATCGGTTTTTTTTTCGGGGACAACTCGGCAACGCTTTAACGCGACCACTTCGGTAAGATTGAATTTCGTTTTATTCAACGTTGCGCAGCTTAACGTGTTTCTATCGGTAAGATGTTATATGTGATTAGGAAATCTCTAATATCTCTGGTTACGATGCTCAATTTATCAAGCGTTTGGCATTGATCGCTGTCGGCTGTTGAGTGGAAATCGGTGTTTGTAGACCTATTCAAAAACCGTTTATTTCTCGAGTATTAGGAGCCACTTGTCAAAATAATCAATATCGCATTAATTAAACTCCGCAAACAAACAATTTACATTCGAAAATTGATTACGTTTGTCGTTTATGAAAACAACAGATTTATGAAAGTTTGGGTTGGTGATTTTAATGACTGTTGTACCTCGTAATACTCACATGAACCAGCCAAACATTCGTGACAAGAACTTGATTTTTTTCATCCTGCAATTTAATTCATCATTGGTTAGTTATATCTGTATATTTTTCTCATTCCGAATGAAGATGGATTCGTCGGAAAAGCTGACATTGGCACATATACGATCGCGGGGCTTTTCGTAATACAAAACGTCGTGTTCGTAGAATCGTTTCACTTCAAACTAATTAAGAAATCTCGTGATTTTAAAACGCGCTTATTAAACTTTGGGTCATTAAAACGTAGAAACAGATAGTAATTCATAGGTAAACTAGCTTTATTCAAGATACGAGCAGGTAAATGAGTCTGACGAAGACACTATGTATTAGTACGTATATTAGTAATACAAAACTTATTAAGTATTATCTGTCTATACATTCTAATGATTCGAAACCAGATTAACACCGGTGCTCTCTACAAATCCTTTTGCATCTATTGTAGTTTCAGGGTTTCAGGGCCAAATTATTTTTGCGGGCTGTACGCTCCTTCCTTAGTTTGAGATTGAATTCGGGTTCGGCACCGCGCACTTACCATGTCCATTATCTGTATAAGCGTCATTCCGATGTAAACGACGACATTTCTAGATGCGTTATACACCGGTCGAACACTGCTGTCGTAATGTTGAAATACTCGCCTGACTAGCCTCTGTTCGTCTGGTAAATCTTCCTCTTTCACTGCAAAATGCAACAATATTTCATCCGGCTGTTCATTAAAAAGAATTACATTCGATTATCAACCGGAAGAAATATGGCCGCCAGGTGGGCAAACGATAATTACATTAGAAATGATTCACCATCGAATTGAGAATCCGTATTGTCGAGTTTTCCGCTGAAGCAGGCGCCATGCGTGCAACAATTCTAATGAAACATTTATTGAAATATCTTGCCATTTTTGTCAAGACGAATAGCGTTAAAACCTACGAACGAACTTGATACTCATTCTCATAGAAATTGCATCCTATTGGATTGATTTCTTAGAAAATATCTGATTCCGATTGTGAAACCCCGCTTTTAGCCTTCGCATTGGTGACAGTGCTATTAATCGTCCTTTTATTTTGGACCCCGCTTTCTAATTCCCCTAGATCTGTCCCTGATTGCAATCATTCACGTGTTCGCAAGCAATAGATAATTTCAAAAATTTCTTACATGCGCCGAATTAGATATTTCTGCGCTGTCCGCGTGAACGAAACAAATGCAATTAACCTAACAGAAAAACAATTTGCAATATCCGCTAGGCAAACACAGCGTTGATAGATCCGTAAAATGGCGGCTCCACTTCCGGATCCGTGACCGGTGATACAAACTAATGTAATTTCGATGGTAACGTCTGACTGCCCAATATAGAAACTTATCTAGGATCCAACCCTCCGTGGCCTGGTCTCAAATATCTAGGTAGCTGACTGCGGTTTATGATGCACTTCGTTATTGCATTGTTCGAATCTTTCCCGCATGAATAATTGCCAATAGACTATATATATAAATCACTGTTAAGCATGTAATTGAATTAATAGTTCGCTTATATTGGGTTAGGTAGCAATCAATGTAACCGCTATTTGCTCATAGATTGATTGTAAAAAACATGCGATCGAGATCGCAATATGTGACACGCTTAAGGGAAGGAAGTGCGAGATGCCACAATACTTTTGAATGTAATTGTAAGAATATGAATTAAAGCGTTTTCATTTCATGCCTTATATGATAATTACAGTATTGTAGTTGAAATGACAGGCAGTACGCACGAGTATGTACGTGTATAGTCACAGAATGTCAAATTGAATGCAAATTGACAGCTAAGACAGGAGAGGTATATACGCATTATAAAGACGCATTAGCTGCATCCGATGGAGTTCAAGTTCCCATTAAATCCGTAGACAAATATAAGACCCTCGAAAATTGTCTACAAGACAGTTGATTTACTCCAAAGATGTTCCAAGGCGCAGAGACTACCGGACTACATCGCGCTGAAGCAGTTATTCTATTCATACGTGTTGCTGCTATAGCGGGCGCACGATTTTCTCGTGGTGTTCGTGATACCATAATTTCGGTGTTTAACAATTTATAAGGTTTATCGCACCCGAGAGCCGGGCGTAAAGTGCAACATGTTAACTAGTTTATTGGCACTACGGGACGAATTCGTTCGATACATCATTATATCCCCTATAGAGTTCTATATATTACCTCAGGTTAACGGCTTTAAGACGGTAAACAACACGAAGATAAAACGACTACTAATTTTTAGAAGCGTTCTGTCGACATGTAATTCTTGTGTGACGCGGCGGGCAGCTGTTTCTGTTGTGTACGTAGGATTAATTATTTAGAATTATCTGTTCCGTTTTTATTTGATGACGGGGAAAATTTGCCCGCTGATGTAATCGATGTTATTGCAAATAACGAACATAATTCGGTTATATCAACAGACCGAAATGATTGCCTGTATACGGATTATAGTAAAATAGCAATAGATGTTCATCCAGAAAAAAAAAACCTAAAACCGAGATGTTTTTCTATAATGAGGTGATATCGTTGAATAGGTACGCGCAACGTTTCTTGAGACGCATCATTATCTTTTTTATTTATATGTTCGCGAGGTATTCGCCATACTTTCGACCACGTCGCTGGATCCATAATGATTTTCCTATTAAATTCCTCCCCGCGATTTTGACGCGATTCATTAAAAGTCACGTCAATTACGTCGATAGATTGTCGATTGTCGAACACACGAAGCCGACACGGGACCAATTCAACTCGCCGGTTCTATACGTCGAACTCATGAAGCCAGCGGCTACGATTTTCTCGTTGATCTACTGTGAATTCAACCCTGTGTTCCCCGACGGAACTATCACACGGATATACGGCATCTCATCTCGCCGTCAATCCGCTCGTGTCAAAAGACGTTCTTTTTACATTCCCATACATTACAGCTCACGCCGGAGCCTTCCCGCACTCAGCCGAGAATTATATTCCGCTTTTTAATGTCTCGTCTCGTCGAAGCAATCGCCCAACGGGTACAGTATTCTAATGGTTTTGTTCTTTTTATACCCAGAGAGAAGAAGCGCATCACTTTACTAGAGATTTCAGATTCAATTTAACGACCTCGTAGACTCCGGAACGCGATTCGCTTGAAACGGTAGCCATTACCTATATTAGAATGGAACTGGAGCGTCGGGAAGCATTACCCGTGTCAGTCACGGGGAACGGGGAAACTAGAACGATTTAGAATTATATTGCGCTCATAAAAAACCGAGCAACGTACATAAACCATCTGCTTCTTATTCATTGATTGTTTCTACTTCAGTTACCATTAAAAACCGTCGTTCGGAGCGATAGGTTCTAGCTAATTAAATGGGGCTGGACGAATATCGATATTACCGCGTTTGGGGTTAGGGTCATATATATAGTCTTTTTTTGCGTCGACGAAATTCGGTAATGTGATATAAAAAATATGTGATATATCTCGTCAGTATCGATTTCTACTTGTTACAGACGAGCAAGAATCGGGAGTAATTTACACATTATGACAGTCGATTTAAATGGAGCTGAGCGTCAGGGATTTTAAACCCATGATGTTTCTCGTTATATATCCATCCATCACGGGACTCCAATCTATGCATAAATACGATTATTATTCCCCGAGGTCCGGCTGTATATTGAAACGATCATCCGCGTCTTCTCGCTGGCTCTCGTCTGCGAGTCAATCGCTGATGTGTCATTTCGTGAATGAATCACATCGTTTGTTTATGTATATATCGTTTTGATACACGACAATGCAAGAGGATGTATACGCGAATATACCAAAGAAAGGGAAAACTTAGTTTGGAAAGCAATAAAAACTTATTCTTTCCACATACGAACTGGAGTTAAACTTTGTTTTTAATTTAGAATATGACACAATACGTGGAATTGGCACCGGTTAAGCCTATTGGCTACTCTCGGCCGTCCGGTGTCGAGTGATGACCTTGACCTTCAGTTATGTACTTATACTTTTGCGAGTCACTAATTTTTTTGGTAGCTGACACAAATCATTCGAATGTGTTTATCTTTGAAAAAGCAATATATATCTTTTCCGTTGATCGAATAAAACTGTTTCTTTCCCAAACAAAAAAGCTTTCACTTATGACCACTGCGCGTACCTCCTGTTCCGAGTTCATGAAGACAGTTTCTAAACTTCTATATCTACCTTTTCATGTAAGTTTGAATGAGTCCGATAATGAGAGCAAAATCAGTTTCAATCCGACCGATTCATGATTAGCGGCATCATGTTGCGTCTTAGATTTCTCGGTATTTCACGAATTTGTGTTTCTACTCGGTAACGTGACACGAGGAAATCGGCTCGGAGAGAAATTGAAATCATCCACAAACGCAAAACATGTCGCGTTTGAAAATGACTGATGACGTTTATATTTGCTCGAGTTTCGATCTGGAACGTGTTTCTTTTCAGTTTTCAGGAAATCGGAAAATATTCACGAGCACGCGCGCAAGCATTCAGCGATACAGATATAGCTAAACCTTGTATCTTACGTTCAGATCTGTTCGGTTGAAATTCGACCTTTTTAATCTAATCAAAAGTTATAATGCGATGTAGTCTATTCTGTTCCCATAGCTCTCAATTTCTAGAAGTGCTTGAATTGTTGGCATGAAATAAATGTATGAATTTGACTCCGCGTTGATTTGCAGGTGATGGCATAGGCCTGTTGATTCTGAGGAAACAAGCGAGATTACCAGCACACGTATCGTAGATTATGTGATTCGCAGATTATCACGCTAATTAAGATGTAGCACTATACGTTAGAAGATACAGCACAGTCTACACAGCGCCATGTCTCGCGGGTCCATGGGAAAGATGTTATAAATCATTCAGATTCAATATGTTTGGTTATGGATCACTCTTCCGAGTTATCTAAAAATGCACATCGCGTTTGATCGACTCTGTCTCTGTCTCTATCACAAGAGAGAAAGAAGGAAGGACGGGAGAGAGCATGATTCATTGTTGAGTAGTTAATTTTGCTGCGATTGGTATCAAATCCGAAAGGTACGCCTTAGACGACCTGTAGCAATTACTTCTGCGGCTACGCTTTTCAAAGGCAGAACATATTCATTGATATCCATGACATGCAAATGAAAACGCACTTTTATTCAACAGATATGGAAAAATGTAAAGAAAAAAAACGTGGGGCTGCGAAATCTTATGCGTAAAGATATTGTATAGATGCAGCGGTAGTTGCTGTAATGTTGCAATACAACAGATGCATCTAATTCTGAAACAATAGATATTTTTTCTATCAGTAAAAACGTGCAAAAAAGCTGCTTGAACTGTAAACTACAGAACCAAGATTATTGTGTAAAGATCAGACTGAATGCGCATGACTTCTCTCCAAATTAGCTGCGCCGAGGGACAGATCTATATTTCATTCCATCTATCTAATGGGGGTTAAATTTGCTTATTCTCGGCTTGGTACCGGTACTTCGACATGGAGGATACTTACTGTCGTCTGGTAAAGGCGGGTAATGATGGGTAGAGCCTGTCATCCCGCCCGCTAGGTGGCGGTCTCTGTTGTTTTTCTGACGGGTTTTCAGCGGATCTGCAATGGATAGAATTCATTCAACTGTTTGATACATTTTAATTCTTGAATTATAGCTTAATCATCTTGATGATCGAATTCATTTCTAGTATGAATCACATGCGGATAATGTAAGTTATAATAGATGGAAATGAGTTATTAAACATCATAGGTGGTATAGTTTACTATTTCTCGTGGTATACCAAGCGTCTGTAACATGTTTGCCATCGTTTATCTCGGGGGAACCTATCTAAACTTCATTTCAAGCATGGATTTGTGTTTGGATGATGAGCAGCACGCGTAGAAACTCCTGATAATTTTCTTCAAAATAATTCCCCACGTATACAGCCTGATTACCCATCGAACCATAAAGGACGTAAAGTTCGTTAGACAAGACAAAAATTCCTATTGGTCTCTTGAAGCCCCGGGATATCGTCGGTGGCGCTTGCTTCTTTAATCTTCAACATCGAATGTGGAATCGAATTTTTACTGTCATTACAAAGTAGAGTTTAATTCGCGACGTCAAAGAATGTAGAAAATTAGAAGAGAGGCGACGGCACAATTACAGTTGATTACCTTGCAGTATTTCAGTACAATACGACGCCATCAGCGAGTTTAAACAGTTGTGTAGCTGTATAGACAGTGGAATTAATGGAAATTGTGTCACCATGAAATTAGAGTTATATATATGTATATACGGCATCATTTGTAAATATAAGATCCAATAAGGACCTAGGAAGCTCTTAACTTCTATCTTAATGACTCGGTGTGTAGTTTCGGGCAAATTCGTGTTTAAGTTTATGATTAGCCTACGGTGAAAATCCGGTCGAATATTCGTCGCCTTAGTTCATATGCACTCTATGAATTTTAGCGGTTCGTCGATAAAGCGGTCGTAATGGGTTGAGACTCGATGGAAATTTAATTAAACGTAACTGAAATCTCCTAATTCGGTGAGCAGTCATCGGCTTATCTGATAAAAAGTGTCATCATAAATACGACGAGAAACGATCAATATACTTAACATCTTTATGCGTTTAGAAAGTGACGCTATCGCTGTGAAGAGCTTGTTCTGCGGCAGCGAAAATCAAGAGCTATCAGAAACGTGGCTCAGATTCATTTTGATTCGTCATAAGAGCGAATACAAAAATTCAGCATTTTCGACGAGTGTCTTTCTGTTTTCTGTGAACTGATTTTAGAATGTTCGGGGTATTGTATCGGCTGTCCCGGTTATTCCGGCCAGCGGTATAAGAAAAGATAAAAGGTACGAGATATTCATCAACATTGTACTGGTCATGCATATCATCGCACAAACGTCACGAGGGAGGGAACCTGTATGTATATAAATGAGAAATCATGCAACATCGCGGTCGGTTTGATTATACCATATACGGGGATTTTACGCGACAGTGAAGACACCGACATCGTGTCACTGCGCATCAGTGCTAACAGACTCATACACCCGACTGACTGCTTAGTTTTGTCGAAATAACCGTATTGATGCATCACGTATCACCAATGCGTCCAAACATTTTGATAGTTAAACGTGAATTGTGGCCTGCGTCGTTTCTCAAAGGTCGCCATAACATTAGAGTGGCGCCAGCTTTGTGCGAGTAGTATTAAAAACTACTGAATCTAAATCTAATAACTGATCAGTTGTGCGTATAGTCGACACGTAGCTGTATCATCAGCTGGGACGGATGTTGAATCTGCCAATCTAACAACAGCTGATCAATTCAGTAAAATACTCTAAACAATTTAACAAAGCTTAGAACAAAGGCTTGCCACTTCAGCGAGACAGGTGCGCGATTTTGTAGATATTCATATTCAAATTATTTTTATTCATGATCTATGAATCAGGCCAAATTCATTTGGCTTAGTTCCCACAATCTTATAGCTAACTTCTCGGCAGATTCAGATTCAGCACCACATAGCATATTTCCACTGCTTTTAATTTTCTCCCCATTATCTTCGTATTGCGGATAACAGTCTGCAAAACGCGGAGCGCGCCATTCGACGCTAATGTGCGACAGTTTGGGAATTTTGTCTTTATTGCAACACGACACAACTCACATGGGAGAACAATTATTGTCTCTCAGAAATGAATATGCGGATTTACAAAACACACAAACGAGTTGTACATAGGCGAAGAACTGATATGATGCCAGGAAGTTTTTATATCGTAGATGTTTTCACGCTCGATGAAACATGATCTCTGAATAATGTTTATTAGTTTTTTTTGTCGATTTGCCGGTGCACGAGATGTAATGACCGAATGCATAACATGTTATTACGCTGTATATATTGATGTAATGTATTTCCCTCCAGGACACTTAGAATATGATAAAAAGATGATTTTGTTTGGGTCATAATTTTCTTGCGGAATTAGACGTGGAAAACGAGATCTTTTTGTTAAAGGAACCACGTTAGCCCGGTGCCAAATATCTAAAACATTAAGACTGGTAGTAACTTGATTACATAAATACGAGCTTTCGCGAACGTCGTAGTACGTCATCAAATTCTTCTGATTTACTTGATGAAGCTATAGAATGCATTATACGCGAAAAACTCGAATTTTTGATTAAGTTTAACCAACCAAGTATCGTTCAGTCTTCACGTTAACAAAGGCTTGCCACTTCAGCGAGACAGGTGCGCGATTTTGTAGATATTCATATTCAAATTATTTTTATTCATGATCTATGAATCAGGCCAAATTCATTTGGCTTAGTTCCCACAATCTTATAGCTAACTTCTCGGCAGATTCAGATTCAGCACCACATAGCATATTTCCACTGCTTTTAATTTTCTCCCCATTATCTTCGTATTGCGGATAACAGTCTGCAAAACGCGGAGCGCGCCATTCGACGCTAATGTGCGACAGTTTGGGAATTTTGTCTTTATTGCAACACGACACAACTCACATGGGAGAACAATTATTGTCTCTCAGAAATGAATATGCGGATTTACAAAACACACAAACGAGTTGTACATAGGCGAAGAACTGATATGATGCCAGGAAGTTTTTATATCGTAGATGTTTTCACGCTCGATGAAACATGATCTCTGAATAATGTTTATTAGTTTTTTTTGTCGATTTGCCGGTGCACGAGATGTAATGACCGAATGCATAACATGTTATTACGCTGTATATATTGATGTAATGTATTTCCCTCCAGGACACTTAGAATATGATAAAAAGATGATTTTGTTTGGGTCATAATTTTCTTGCGGAATTAGACGTGGAAAACGAGATCTTTTTGTTAAAGGAACCACGTTAGCCCGGTGCCAAATATCTAAAACATTAAGACTGGTAGTAACTTGATTACATAAATACGAGCTTTCGCGAACGTCGTAGTACGTCATCAAATTCTTCTGATTTACTTGATGAAGCTATAGAATGCATTATACGCGAAAAACTCGAATTTTTGATTAAGTTTAACCAACCAAGTATCGTTCAGTCTTCACGTTAACTGATTTGACACAAGAGAAAAATGATATTTACTGAATGGGCACAGACGGTATCAACTTTTTGCCATGAAGAAAATATTAGAAATGCATCAATTTATTCAATTCATTCTACGATTCTGAAGCCTAGGAAAATGCTATTATAATTTTCGTTCATTTTTTTTCCAACGCGTTATTTGCAAATTCGCAAATATGGTTTATTTACCATACTTTAAAATATTACCATACTTTGTATAAGCTTACCTTTTCTTGTGCCGATTCCCGGTAGTTTTTTCTGTTTGCTTCCGTCTAAACATTGCAGCAGGAATATCCAAACAAAGAAGAAATAATACGTCCTTATGTACATCCTTTTCCTGCATAACCCGAAAAAACGTATCCTCAGCACAGCGAAATCCCGTCTAAACCGATTTGTAACAATTTAATCCGATTTACAACGACAAATTGGTATCGAAAATTCCACAAAGGCGTGCGAAACTGGTCACCGCAGCTACTGGCACTGCGTACTGGTTGTCCATTGGAGACTAGCGTACTGTAACGACAGCAGTTATAGGTGGAAAGCTGAAACTAACTGTCGATCCTACTGGTACCTATCGTGTTAGCGTTTTACTCAATCCTCTCTATATCTCTCTCGAGGCTCGGTTTAGACCGCTATATTCGAACCGTCTGCGTCGATTATAATTACGTTTCAATGAATTATCGTCTATAAAAGAGAAACAACCCCCCAGTGTAGTCGATCTCAATTTAAAATCTAACAGCCTCCCGCTGTCAGCTGGTAAGTGATGCAACGGATGCGTATACCGCTGCTGCAGCTGAGTCTCGCATTCTCCATCATTGAGACCTTTCCGGCGGTCCTTAATGTCGGCAATTCATTTGAAAACAGTGTGGCAGGGATACAAATCATCTTCGTCAGCATTTTTCTGGCTTAAAGGTGGCGTCCAATGCAAATGTGTCATTTGTCTGACAGTCGTGTTCAGGCAGGCTGCCAAGGCGGAACAGGTTACATGCCGAGTGGTAAACTAATCGAATCTCCATCAGGAATAATCTATCTGATAGTTGCTTCTTTTTAGTTTTAACAAAACCCCACCAGGTGAGTTGCATGTTATTAATTAGATGGCGAACAAATCGAATCATCCTCTGAATTGTCTTTTTAGAATGATTTGATCCCGATAGATGGCGAGGATGCGGCAATATTTTGAGAGCCGATCATCAAGATGTAAACTTGAGCGTATTTAACTTACCATAATCTTTTAAAATCTTTCATTTCAAAAAATCGGTTTATAAAATGTATTCTCAGTGGTTTGGGCCTCGGCATTTGAGGCGATATGAGGTTAGTTTGTGCTGCACAGTAATATATCTGACAGTCGTTATTTCTTAGTTCGATCATGATTCCGATATGTGGCGAAGATAATGTCGGACATCTGCCTCCTGGTAATCAGTTAACCCGTCTGTGCTTAAGTTTCGCGATCGGATATTTATCACTCTGGTAATCAGTCCATCCGATAATTAAACGAACAATTAGGGAACTAACTAGAGGCAGTGCGGCAATGAGTTTATATCATAACTAGACATAATTTCAGAATGATTGAAAATATGAAATATATCTAAACTGCAGATGAGAGCCTTCCACTCAGGTTTCAGGTTAAACGAGATTATAATTCAATCTCGCCGACATTTCAAATGCTGACAACGACCCGATGTAAAACGTCGAGACGAAACGAAATACAAAGTAAAACCGAAAAGTCTAATTAAGATAAAAACGACGCGTTCGACGCCGCTTCGAAGCCTCCGGGGAATTGTTGAAACTTCGAGGGAATCATTTGAAATTCAAGCCAGATTAGATTTGTCAAATTCTCGTTCGAATCGTTGTTCTCCGTTCAGAACAAGCGCCGTATTAATGGTTTAGAGAGACTGGCTATTGCTGAAGGTGAAAGATAGTAATTGGATTTATGGTCACATTTTCTTTGCCTCGCACTTGTGTCAACTCATCGATCAACGACGCAAATCCTTTGTCGGTGGGTACAATTCGCCACCGGCTCCACCCGATCATAATTCATCTTTTTTCGCGCAAAATGGATTTTTTAATTTCCGAAACGTGTTTTACCGTTCCGTCGTCGACTGTCAAAATGTCGTTAGCGTTTTGTTGAAACCGTCTACAACATGTGACAAAACAAAACACAGTCTGTGACAAAACGCTGAGTCGATTGCCAGCGGTTTTCAAATGACAGCAGCTTGCTTACACACAATTCTTGATTAAAATCGATGTCAATCAAGCGACTGAATGAACGCGGTCAATATGATTTTTTTGGGGATTTCTAAGATCGAAAATGTTGCACATACATGTGCGCATGTATTCCCCGCACGCATTGGGCTTTTTATTGATGGATTATGAAATAAAGTTTTCATTAGAACGCGCGCTGTATGCAAACCCCCGCCGGGACAATTTATAACACGATCTGCCACGGAAAATCGCAACATATTACTCAACCCCAGCGGCTCTGAGACGTTAATTCTATTAGAAAGCCAAGATATTGTTTGTGTTAAGAGAAGATATTGAATCCGCAGACGATAAGCAACAAGTCGAACAACTTAAACGATCGTTAACGATTTTGAATTGATACGAAATGTTCGTGGCTATGATAAACCGTACATTTTACTATCGCTCTTATCTAAATTCGGAAAGACCTTTCTATGAACTGAGATCGAAGTTTTGTGATAAAGCTTAACTTAAACACGATTCGACTGCAACATTACGGGCCGATATAGCTTAGTGTAATATCAGTTTTGTTTCATTTTTATTAAGCTAAATTATCACGAAGGATTTTGTCGTATTAGATTTTCCATTTTCAGCTTATAATGGAAACTGTGAAGGGATCAGATTGCTGAAGCCCTGATATATTTTCACGGCCTGGTAAACTCCAGCCATCTGTAACAACACGACAGTCTGCATATCAGTAACATCGCTTCGCTTGAGGGTATTTTTCCACTACGGAGAAAAAAATGATCATGGTCGCTACAGTCCAACTGGCGACTACGGGCAGATTGGAGATTTTTACTCTGAAGGTGAAAAACGACTTAAAAGTGGTCTTCGAATGAGGATTCGGTCTAGTATCTGGTCTGAAGATCAAACATTATTTGTCTATACGGCGTGAAGTATGTTCAATTCCTTCCAAGGTCTGTGCGACGAAATAGTTTTTCCCCACATAAACATCATGAATTTCTATCCGCCTCAATGTCAACATCGTAGGACTTATTCTAACCAACTAAATAACATGTCCTTATGACATTTCTGAGCACGGTTATGTTTACGTGATGATAAATCTAACAATTTCTCGCGACGGTCTCAAATAATTCGAATGATAAATTGTAGATGTCGTAGCGATATCGGGGCGTCTCGAGTATACGTACGTTTGACTATTTCCGATCGCTGCTGCTGTGGTAAGTCTCAAATCGTAGCTATCAACACCTTCAACACGTTCATTACGGCCTAGCAAGCCGGCTGTGAAATCGTTAATTGGTAATAGATCTTTCCTTCTGTATGTGACCTTTCCCAGTCGAACAGCGATCTCGCTTGCCAAAGAATGACGGATGGATATGTCGCAGTGTCAATAGCTTGTATGCCCAGAAAAGCCTTCAATTGACGGCTAATGTCTTATGATGGAAGGCCGGCTGACCACGTTTCGAATAGAAACGAACCGCTGTGATATATGACAACGGCACGTCTGGCCGAAAATCGAAATCTGCTCAATTCCAACACGCAATATGTATATGTATATACGCATATACAGAAAACCGGTCCGGAAATTCACCAGTAATTCTAGATCCGACAGACGATTTAGATCCGGAATCAACGCTAAATGACGAATGGGCCGACGCGCAAATCGAGCAGCAATTACGGGATAATATTGAACCAAACAACATGACAAATTATCTAATGATACGAAAGTGAGATCATTTACACGAAATAACGTAATAGATATCATACTGCAGTGCTGGTCGTTTTAAACAAAAACACTTACTATTCATCATAATTTAAAAGCTACATTAATTTAGTTTTTTTTTTCTCTCGTTTGTTTCGCTCTTGGGACACAATGTCGGCATCACGAATTTAATATCATTTCTGATTTCCGTAAATTATTAATTCGCGATAGTTTTGGCTGTGTTTGATTACTGGTACAATCAAGATTGATGAGAAACTGAGATTTGTTAATTAAGCGCGAATCCAGTTAGTAGTTACCGACAAACCGCTCCCCTTTTCCATTACGACCAAACCAGCGATAACTGTTGTACTATTTTTTTGCGCAAAAAACTGACGCCTTAAGCAGTATATATTCCCGGTTCCAGAATTCTGGCACGAATCAGATATTGACAATTTTATTGAAATAAAGAACATGAAGAAGTGCTTAAGCAAAAGCATTTAAAACATGATCTATAATATTAAATGTAGTATAGTTATTTCCAGAATTTCGATGTACTGAATTACACATCTACAAATTTAACCCCAACCAGTCACTTGTCGATTCAGGCTGGTTGGAAGCTAGTCTGAATGGACCGGCCCGGAATATCCAATTATATACTTCGATTTATACAAAATATATATCTACCTCGATTTCAAAATCAAACCCCCTGTTTCGCTACCGGTATGTGTGGAAGGTTTGTAAAGGAAACTTTATCAAAACAAATCAAACGAAATCTACCAATCAAATAAATAACAGGGTCAATCCCTATTTCAAGATTTAAAAATACAACAATGTAAAAAAATTTTTTTCAAAAGGCAATTCTTGAAAAATTGGATTTTAAATGTGAAGATATTTTGCAATATTTTGAAGAAAAACCTTAATATCAGCGGTTTATTTCATTCATACAGGGCGAAACCTGAAAAGTAGTTCTCTTTCGAAGTGTATTCTGATTTCTACGGTTGTTTCGGATATTTTCGTGTCGTATTTCCCTGTCGACCCAGCGGCGATTGCCATATATTTAGTGGCGAGCGCGACTGGAATTGTGAGTCATGGCGTGCTATCTGTGAATTGGCTTCATCAGCTAAAACCAGATACGCGGTCATATTTTCTAAGAATTGTATTACCGGCAGGTGTTTTTCAGATCATCCCTATACACGACAGTTCGGACAGTTGAGACGAGCAGCTCCGGGCGAAAACGTTAAAAATCCGTACAACAAACAACAAATATCTTTAAAATCGCTTTGAACGCACACAGCCCAGCCATCAGTTGAGTGGCTTTGCGCTATTACATACGAAATTTCTGAGTGCTTTTCTGATATATTTCTGCATTTGATAACTGATATTTTGAGAGCCTTTTATCGAAACTTCGTTACGTATGTTACCTATACGCAATGCGGAAACACCGCCCTGTAAATCCCGTCGATATTTCTCGGACCTCGCAAAAAAACCGCCTGATTGAAGATACAATAAAAATGTATCTGGAGTAATTTGCAGTTTACGGTCTAGTGAATCGGCAGCGATCAAATTGGTTTACTGTAAAAGTGCTTTCCGTTACATTACATCCATGCGTCGGGAACCGCATATACAAATTTAATTTCATACGTATCGATATGCGGTGTAAATGGTACATGAAAGTGGATTTTCGGCAAATCAAGCGTCGTTATTTGCGAGTCGATGATACACAGCGCTAATTTCCGTACCCATCGGCAAAAAATCCATGTAACATAACGTGTCCCGTTTTTATTAAATTTACGTAGAATCTACTTAGCGTAAAATCACCATGTTGCATATATATACAGCACATTCTAGTTATTATATATATTGGGGTTTTTTTCATCTGTAAATTACTTTTCTGATTTTTTTGTCATTAATGTTTTATTCAGAATATCACAGATCAACGTTCGTTGAAGGCAATATCGGTGACATAATTTTGTTACCCGATATGTTTTTCATATCGGTGTCTCTCAGCAGTAGAAATAGTTGGACGATATAGAAAACTAAATTGTGCAACGAGAAAAAAACCAAAAAGTTCAATGTGCTGACCAGACCGCGGCTAGGAAAATATATAACCCAAGTTGACTCAAGTCTAGACAAGTATTGCGTGCTCAGAGGTCGAAAGATTGCTTGGATCCATTTAGAGCAATACTTCACTCGAAGATTCTGGCAACAAATCATGTAATACCAACACGATAACCATATACGTAATTCTGTTAGCCGGAACACTGTTGTAGCTGATCGTGCTGGCAACTTATTTGTCTAAAAGCAAAGTATTTTCGGCTTTCGCTTCGAGTATGGATACAGAGTCCTTTTGAAGTTAAGGCGTATCGTCAGGAGTTTGTATATCGTTAACAGGGATTAATATTGCAATCAGTACTGACAGCCTTTAGGTATTGTTCTAATGGCTTTTGACAGGTGTTCCTGACTTGTATCTTCTTGGTGTCATCTACCTATTATCCTAATACGTCTTCCTGTGGCCCAACCCTACAGCTTTGTAAACAAGCTTGTTGTTTTTCTAGTTAAGTCGTGACACCCGACGCCCTGATGCGGCGTGAAATAGAATAAATTATATTCTCAGATTCCAGCGTACATTAGATTAGAATAGTCCCGAATCACAGAGGCGCGTCTGCGGCATAATTGTGCGATGTATATGTTCATACCTACTTTCATTTCCTTCAACACGCCACCGATATCATCATCGCCACGAACCAGATGAGAACTGCTCCACGAACGATTCTTGCTTCAGGCGACGGTTCTGCGATCTTATGATATTTTTCGTTACATTTGCTTCGCTTCCGATGATCAATTGATAATGGGAATAGCCGGCAATTTCATCGTTTCGAAATGACATATTACACGATATCAAAAACCACATCAAACCTCGAATTACAAATAAATCACGCTTGAGATATTGGATCATTTCTGACGTCACGTCATCTGATTGGGTACCGTTCGTTAATACTTTTTCCAGACAACCCAATACATCGAAGCTGTCAACGATTCCTGCGCCAGAATTACTCGTCGCAGATTGTGCCGACTCCCATAAACTAACACAAACGTCGTCGTACGACTGACGTTCTCAATTTTTCCGAATTGACACTTGTAGGTTTTGAGGTAGGAAGTTGGCCAATAACGCCGTCTGATGGAATTCCCTCACGAGCCTAATTTGGAGTTGCAGGAACACGGTTCCTTCCAAAATAAATCGGATGTTGGTACTTATTGATAGACACATTAACACGCATCCGCGCTGAATGCGGTGACATACAGTAAGCAGGTGTGACGTCATATCCTTCCGATTCGTTACTTCCGCTTTGCCCGACTGGGAATTGGGATTAAGGGTGTCTGCACTCCCCTTCACTATAACCTCATATTGTCAGACGGCTGTTGAAGAATCATTGCTTATCTTTATTTGCTTATGATACCTGTTTTGGTTCCTACTGAATGGTTTCGCACTGTCATGCCATATGTCACTCGATATATCATCGATTACGAAAAACAACTTACATTGTTCAGAAATAATGGTGAGTACGAATATGTGAAGCTTAAGCGTCGTAGTTCTGCAGATGGTATATGCAGAGATCCTTTTTAAAAAGTGCGAATGAATGAAAACTACTGACGTCATGCATTTCCTGTCGCCGTGATGTGTTTGCTTTTCTGGCAGGTTGTCACTCGGCCAGATCAAACATTGGACGGCAAAAATTGCGACGCAGAACGACTAAATCACGCTTTTATAGCGAATATAAACTTATAAGAAACAGTCGTACACGATGGTGCTCCAGCGCTGGAATTGTTTATGAACAGCCGTAAATATACAGTAATACACCCGTGGGTGCACTTTTACATTACTATGAGGTGCGACTAGCTACCATTTTGACGGTTGAGTTTGAATCGTTTAGTATTGGGCTGCTGTGACGTTTATTTAATGTAAATCGGATCTGCGACGTAGATTTAAAAGGAAATCTCCAAAAGCGAATGGGTAAAGCGATTCAATTCCCTCGTTGAATGCTAGTGCAGCTCTTTGAAGTTTTTATGTGTTGCGAAACAACGTTCTAAGAATTGCTTTTATTTATCGTAATGCAGCTGTTCTCTGCGATTCGAAAATAAACCATAAATAACCTAAACGTATATTGTTATCCGAGATTTCCAATGGAAGGAAGTGAAATAATTTTCCAAAAACGCTATTTGAGAACAACATCGGGTCTCCGATGAAGTGTTGGGGAATATTCCCTTCACCACTACTGAGATCATAGAGAAAGTGCACGATATTCCCGGGTAATGTCACGGATTCTGATCAATTAGGAATCACAAGCAAGTTAGACTCGGATTCTGATTTACGTCATTGTCTGTTAATCGTGAGTGCCTCGGACATATTCAATTACTTACGACAATACAAGGCCAATACTGGAATTCAATTTTACAGTACTGGCCATAATTGACGCGTATAATGTCAAATTGTCAAACTATTCAATGATCTTACTCCCATAAGCCATAGTATATTGTCAAAGCGATATTCAGCATACTTTAGAAATTTTGAGGACCATATTTCTGACGGCACTTTTCACCACCTGTTAGTCTTAAAAAGCCTCTAAATGCCATGAAATAATCCTAGAATTTCAAGATTTTCCTAACCACCCCGCATTGCGCATTGGCACCAGATCTTGGCATTCCATATATGAGAAGCACTTATTTCACTTATTGCCCAAAATTTTCGTCCGATACTGTGTAGCTTAAACCTTGGATCCGTGTCTGAACACTGCCTTCGTTTATGTGGGGTGTATATTTAAACTAAACACAAGAATTCGTAAACTGGTGCCAAAACTCAACAACGGAATAATTATTCTTGCCGATTTTAATCACACCGGAAAGAGAAACGCGAAGGAACGTAATCCGTTTATTTTACATTCATAGAAACAGCATCTCGGCGATTAGATGACGGAGCAGTTCGGATGAATCTCGTATTTCATCGATCTGTCGCAAAAGGTGCATTAAAACGCAGTATATGTATTGACGGTGCACTCGTGTAAATAAACACAGGTAAATTGGATAACTGAACATGTACGAACAGCTTTATCGATCCGCTGTTCACTGAATCGAAAATAAAAAAGATAAGCGAAAGCAAGGTTCGAGTATTTATTTGATATGTAACTAATGGTCGGTGAATGGAAGCGACTACTGAGCACAGCTTTGCTTTATGTGTATCGAGAAATGTTTGCCCGCCAGTTCAGACAAATGCCTGTAATTTGTTAATGATGGACAAATCAAATTTTCGAGCCAGTCAAAGCACGTAATCGGTAGAACAGACGCGAACCCCGCGGGCGTGCTCCGGCTCTTTACCACTTGTCAAACGATTCGATACAAAGCATTCGAGGAGGAATGACGGTGAAATTTCATTTTGAATATCTCACAGCTATAAAACAGTTAGCTCTTTTCACGCGCGTTTGGTTTCGTGAGAAAATTAGGTTTCGTCGAATGGCGTTGTGGTTAGTTGAGACGAGGCAGCCAGAGAGTGAGGGTTTTAGATGCGCACCCTGTTTAATACTTCGATGTCGTTAGTTCATTGTCTTATCTTTAGACATCGATATGATTTTCAGCTCGTTAAGCATAAGACATATCAATAGAAACCGCATGTTTCAATTATATTGGAACTGACGTCCACCGGAGCGAATCATCGATACATTTTCCAACGTACGTCGACAGAAATATGAACCTATCCGTACAACCTCATGAGATCTCAGAAATTTCGTTTGCTCAAAATCAAATCTCGTGAAGCGCAATTCCCCGAAGAACGACGCATCCCGAACGAAGTGAGTGGAGGTTATTTTTGTCAGTTCTACACACGAAACGAACGAACGAGCCTAAACGTTAGAAAAAAATCGTTGAAAAATATCTCCCAAAGCTCATTAAGCAAAAGACGAAAATGCATTCGAGTTTTACCGCGTGGGAAATCTGCTCGACTCGACAAGACAATGATTGAACCATGTCGATCATTATAGATCACAGAAACAACGAACATCTATTTCGTTCGAAGGCAAATTCGTGACTTTCATTCGATGTAAAAATTCCAATAGAAGTTTATAGCCATTAGCGAATTAAAGTGCACGACCTGCACTGACTATTCAATTTTCAATTCAATTCAATTTATTTCAATTTCTTCATCGTGCCGTCTTATGCAATATGATATGGACAGCAATAACGAGAACAAAATAAAATGCGACCAGTAAAATAAAAATAGTCAGTACATACAGATACAAATACACACAAAATAAACATCACCAACACAGAGAAAAAACAAAAGATTTTTATTTTTTTCATCTTAAAATATGGAATTTCCCTGTTATTTATTTGGCTGGTAAATTTCGTTTGATTTTTCGATTGAGTGTCCCATACAGACCCACGACACCTGCCGGGAGCGAAACAGGGGGTTTGATTTTGAAATCGGAAATCGAAGTACAAATATAGTTGGGTGATCGGCGGTCGAGTTAACAGAATTTTTTTTTTTTTTTTTTTAAATCGAAGTACAAGATTTTAACAGAGAAGAATTATGAAAAACATGAACGACAGAAATCGAACGTTTGTACGTTGAAAATAGATACCCCCTGAAGTGAAACTTTGCTCTATCGATTCGTCTCGAATCGTCGGGATTTTGATAATCAGGGTAACAGTGATTATAAATCCCTTAGCGTTTGATCGACTAGTACATATTGCATCACCCGGGGGTTTATGGAGGTATAAATTGCGCTGATGATTGTAACAGTAATGGAAATCTATGAAATATTTATGTTAAATATCCGGAGCCTTGATCTACCAAGACGCTACACAACAATATCGATGGTTTACTCTATATCCGTAGTCGTATAAGCAATTTCTTTGTGTTAATTATCCGAAGACCACTGTATACGCGACATCTGGATTTCTCAATGATTATCTCATGATATAATCACAATATCGGTCGAAGAATATGATATCTATGTGAGAAAGAAAAAACAGTCGCAGTGCGCGCGCTACAGCGCCGTCAGTTACGCGGCAAATAGAATAAAATCACAGATGCGTGTTTGAATTCGTGCTAATTATGTGTTACTTTCACAGGTTCTTTACCAATCAATCGATCGAGCTTCGTTGAAATCGAACGCTAATATAATTTAATCCTCTTTGCTTTAATCAGCCGCGAAAGTAGTCGTTAAGGCAAACATTTGTATAAGGTACCACTTGTAAAGCGTCGAGGATATTAATGCTTTTGATATTGATAAATGTACCAGAGTAAATATTTCAATGGAGAATGACGATGTCTATCGGCTTCCTGTGTCAACAAACACCTTTTTCAACTAAATTATTAATCGGTTGATTCAGTATCGGATGGTTTTAAAACAGACTAGAAATACGAGCGGCTCTCCGCAAACTGCGAAGCGCTGAAAATGCATCCGCCCTTGCTAGCCGTTGAATACTCTTTCGACGTCGACGAATGAATTATATTTGCAAGCTTTGAAATACGGTCGGGTATTCTGCGCGGGATTTTGACAATTCGTCCGGAAAAAAATTAGCAACATAACCGATTACAGCGATGAATAGACGTATGAAATGGCCTTGATCGGTGATGGTTCAATTTATCCTGAAACATTTACTACAAACTATACATCGCTCCGAACGCAAATATATTCAGTCGATATGTACTCATTAGACGAAGCAATGCGTTCAGTAGTTTTTTGCCTACGCCGTACGCAATCTCATCAATCAACTATTGTGTCAATGTTAGCTAGATCGCGTGTCCACCCGCCTATACGGCTGGTGTCTGGTCGTTTTAGCTAAATTACCACTAGCTCAGTCTTATCACTGTCTTATCATCGCACACGTGAAAAGAACCGCCGTCCTTTGTGAACAGGTCTTCGACCGCGTCGGAGGGAGAGACGACGAAATATCGACTTTCGGCCGATTTTAAAAATTAATGGGAGAAGCTGGTTTTGCGTCGCATCACGGGTTTCGAGTGGTCATCGTTGCTTTGTGCAAATTACTCTTACACGAGCATATTCGTGGCTCCTCTTATTGGCTTCCGATACGGGTAACTCTCACGGCAAATAGTGTTTGTTGTCTATTATCGAAAAAAGATATTGGCAAATTGACTAACAATGCCAATTCCGTTCCGGAGCGCATTGAAAAGAAGTGAAACAAACGCAGCGACCCCAAAGGATTCTCACCGATGACGATGTTAGACATGCGAAACTTGTTCTTTTAATCTAAAAGCTGAAAATGCTATTCCATAGATTTTTGTTCTCTTTTTTAACACATCTCTCCAATGTGGTATGACAAAATAAGCGTCGAAATAATCCCATCGAGAAATGATCTGATTATCAGACATAACTAAACAGACAGCGATAGAGAGGGAGGGATGGCCTATTTCATAATTCCCGTCAGAGAAATGTTATTTATCAAATCATCAACTCCAGGTAGAATAAGAGCTCAATCTATATGTCTGTATACGATGAATTTAACGATGTCAAGTATATTACATTATACAAGTCAGCGAAGAACGTCTATAATGTCGATGGACAATGGTTGCATGTCAGTTTAACTAGAAGCGATGTCGGCCTGAGTAACGTCGGTCAATAACTACGCCTTCATCAATATACGAACGTTATTAATATGCGGGATACAAGTTTAACAGAATTTGATTTCTGAACGACGAACTGGCAATTCCGGCCGCTTGTTTAGAAATGTAACGATTATCATTTTGGATTCTTGGCCTGAGTTCAGATGTGTGGTTTCCCCGTTGAGTATGCAGATATGTAATAAGATATGTAACTAATTCGTTGCAGTACCGAAACACGAGCACAATAGAACTTTTAGAACTTCTAGAAGAACTTTATGTACTGCACCGTTAGTGGTCAGATTGACACTCGAGTCATTACTGATGGCTACCGCACTCACCACCAAATCTCTTAAACTCACATTCATCGAATTCCTCTCGGCCTTTCTCGATAAAACTCACTAGACAGCGATCGCAGCGGAAACGAGTGCTCGGACGGGTATGACATGGTCCATTAGTCCGACCGATTTATTTTCCTCGATATAACGCTAACCACGTGAGTGATGATAATGGCGCAGGAAGCTTTGTCACTTAACGCTTGTTCAGGAGCATTCGACGACCGCGTCAGAATCTTAAGATCTTCGTATGGCGTCTGCAAACAAACTCTTAACGAACACGATATTGCGAATAACTTCCTTGTTTTTAACGAGACAAAAAAACTTATAACCGCACTTTTTTATACACTGTCTGATATATCATTTCCCGATGAACTTAATTAATTTATCAGTAATCGCACCTCGATATTTTGAACTAGTGATTTAGTCGGAGAGATTTGGCGGTATCAATTTGAAGGATCATCTTCGGCAATTAATATAACCGTGGCTTGGATAGACATTTCTAGAATATGCAACCTGACCCGACAGACGTTCATTCATTGCGATCGCGTATCATTTTCTCATTAAAACCTGGCTTATTTTCGAAGGTACGTCTATTTCATTAGATACAATTTAGCTACTATGAACTATCAAGCCGCAATATTGAATTCATTGAATACATGTAATGTACAAATATATATAAACGTATGTGTAAAATTGATTCAGCGTCTAAACCTGGACATGTTTGATCTTTGATCTTACTGATTACAACATCATAGAAATTACAAACACATACACACACACACACACACATATATATATATATATATATATATATATATATATATATATATATATATATATATATATATATGTGTGTATATATATATATATATATATATATATATATATATATATATATATATATATATATATATATATATATATATATATATATATATATATATATATGTGTGTATATATATATATATATATATATATATATATATATATATATATATATATATATATATATATATATATATATATATATATATATATATATATATATATATATATATATATATATATATATATATATATATATATATATATATATATATATATATATATATATATATATATATATATATATATCACTTCACATAATGTTATCATTTGCAGCGATCTACTAAATTCGTAACAGCTTTTCCGCGAGATATATTCTCAATCTGGAAAACTTCTATTGCGTTGACTTCACGAACAGATTTTTTGAATGATTAAAATAAATGATAGAAATATATCCCCCATCATATAGAGTAGTATTGTTAAGCTGGTTGAGTCGTGTATAGTGCATCGATTTCTATCATAGGATTTTACAGTGTACATAAAAATAAATTAGAAATTGACGACAGAAATATTGTTTATCGATGTGTATGTCGTTTCTGATCGACTTTAAAGCTTCGTTTTTCAAACGTCGATGGTTATGTGGGTGTAATACAGAAAACACTGTTTGAAATGCGCCCAATTGCCATTGGGAATTTACCAATTACGTGTTGTTTTTTAACCACGTACCTGGTACGCTCGGATTTCTGTCCATTTTCGTCGCCGTTATGATTAATCAGGGCGATGGCATCTAGGGTTCCGGAAAATAAATTCCCGCTATTTTTATATCAACTTGCATAACCATATCTCCATGGTTCCCGTGGCCTTCACCTCGGTAATAAAACAACAAAAACCGCGCTTTACCTTTGATAGCAAAATACATTATTGTGGTTTTCAATAAAGATGTTGAAGTAATGTAAAAATGTCGTGGAAACATTGATTTTTTCGTTAGGCTCAAATTAGCCTTTCAGGCAAAAACATTTATGGTGCTGTAAGATACATCGTCTTCGATTTCGATTATAGATGTAAAATGTGTACAAGCAGCGACGTAGATACGGTTTCGGATATCATCACGAATAACGAGCATAAAATGTTGTTCTATCATTATCGTTTTTAAATCATCTGCGAAACCAATTTGGAATTTTCTTGATTAAATCTTATCTATATAAACGAACGACATAGAGATGTCTGGCGCTCGCTGGTATGTGTGTTCGTTAGGCCGTAAACAAAGTGATTTCATTTTGACAGCTTCGTGACAGAACCTAGGCCATAAATCAAAAATACACCCATTTGACAAGTTCGTATGTCTGTACATTAATTATATCTATGCAGATCATTTTGATAACAGGATAATAATGAGAATCCTTTTTGCATTCAATATGATTTAGAAAGAATTATCAAATAACGGCCACGATTGTATTTAGTCGTTCGTATATCGTATTGAAAATAGAAATAGGCATATCTGATTCATGTTCGCGATTTGCTCGTAGCGGCGCCTTTTCTCGACATTTTTTTCTTCCTATAAAGACATTCATTTAGGCGCAACTTTCAACTGGTGAGCATCGTTTGAAATGCTGATCGAACGAGTGCTTATATGAAACATTATATCCAGCACGGCTCGAGGCAGTACTAATTCATTTCAAAGTAAACTCACGCACTTACCGTTGTGTACAAATATAGACTCATATGATAGAGACATAGGCTGTTTATTAAAAATTTATTGATAAATCGATGCTTTAATGTTATATGTAATAATAACAGTTGTTTTATGTGTTTTCCCCCTATATTTCTATAATACGTATCTATCATTGTCTGAATGGTTATTGCACAGTAGGGCGTGCATTAATATTAGCTTTTCGAGCAAGCTTTAGAACGGTGATTATTATCCGAAGTCGATAATTCATAGAAGACATTTTTACATTGTGTGGACGCAAAGGGCTGGTGGCTTATTCGAAGGGCCATAACATAAAGTTCATGATATGCAAAGAAGGCGTTACAATGCCAAAGCGCCAAAACAAGGAGTCTTTTCTAAAAAAATCTGCTATGGCGTGATGAAACAAAGAATTTCTTGTTTTGGTGTCCACGCCGTACAAAATTTCTTTTGGATATTAGGACTTTTATGTTTATGGTCCGAATGAGCCACAATACAAAGTGAAAATACATTAAATTATAGACATTAATAACATCTGGCGAAAGCTTTCCCGTTTACCAGGATAGTCGATATATGTTTAGTATATATTTCTGATCAGCAAATCGTTGCCGCTGAATGGTTGCGTAATAACGAAGATGGAGAATATTCGGAAAAGGAATGGGAAAACCTGTCCATAGTTGCGCCATTTTCAGCAGGTAGCCGCGAAAATGTCGCCCTCACGTCGAAGATCGATCGCTCCGCGAGACGGTACGCGGCGGCGGCGGCGGCCAAACGATTCCTCTCCGCAGACGTCAATATCGCCGGCGCTAGCGCGAGCTGTTTTAGTCGATCGCCGTTCGCGATGGCGACGTTGTTGCTATTGCTTGATACTGTTACTGAAAGTTTTTGCTCGTTCATCACCAACCGCTGAAGCAAATTACATGGGATATTTACGTTGCACAAAGGCCGGATGGAGTGAAGTATGGGGACCTGTACTTCTAATTTACTAATGGTGTGGACGAGTTTCATACTTATCGTGTCCGATAAAGTTTGCGTTTCGTTTATTGCATCTAATTCATCATCGTTTCGACGGCTACGCCTAACAGCGGCCGAAAGTGCTAGGAATGAAAGTGCTAGGAATTTAAACGAAACTAATTTCAACGGATCTTGGTTCGGCGGCCAATTCAAAGAGTTTCCCGATAACGAAAGAACTTCGTCGAATATTACCGATTCAAACGGGGATAGTTCAGGTAGAATTTCGAATAACGGTAGTTTCATCAGGGGCGCCGATCAAAAATTGGAAAAGTCATCCATTTATAGGAATAGCGGTACGGAAATTCGCGGTAAGAAAACAGTTGATATGGAAAACCAATCGCGTGTGGATACGCCTCTAAATAATATGGATTTAACTCGTAGCATAGAAAATCGAAATGTTCCAAACACAACAAATCATCGTGAAATCGTTCGTCTTGGTAACGCAAGTGAGTTTTTCAATAGTGAATTTCCCGATCAAACTATGAATTATTCAAATTTATCTACGCCAAATTTTAAGGCGAACGACGAAAAACTAGAAAATCGAACTTTACCGAATGAAAAATATAGGACGTTAAATATTACCACAGAAAGTATTAGTTCAGTGGATCAAATGAATCGATCTAGACGAAAAGATTTGGGTAAAAGTGAATTTATAGAACATCTTAGTTATGATAGTGGTAATAATGTATCAGATTATAAACCGATGGTAGATTCGGAGACGAACAATTCTGAATCGACAAACAGCGTAAGAACTTCGAAAGAGAGCGATGAATTACCGTCGATCGATTCGACGACAGAAAATTCCACGTTTTTCGGCGCGAAAGACATCGAGCACGATGGAAATGGACGCCGGAGCGAACAACAATCTTTAATGAGTGATACAAACAAAACGGAAAGAACGAAGGAGAATTATGATATATTCAATGTAACATCAAATATGCACGTAATGCCTATAGAAAAGCCGCCACGTGAGGAGGAGCTTTTAGACAAAAAACGTCATTTATCGTCATTTTTACGCTTCGGATTGTTCGGGAAAAACGATACCCGGAAACAAATGAAACATCGGATCAGTTATAATATAACGAATAACATTCCGTCATACCACACTCACGATAAAGAAATCTCGTCGTTAGCAGAAGGAAAGACCATTATTTATATCGGGGGATTGTTTGAATTATCAGAAACATCATTTGCCGCAAATGGCCACTCGGAATTAGCCGCAGCGCAGATGGCCATTGATCACGTCAACTTAGCTGACTTCCTGCCTGGATATTATCTAAAAATGCTTTTTAATGACACTCAGGTAAGATTTGTTCGTGGTCTATCAACGTATAAGTCAAATCGAAGCAAACAACAGGGTGTTAACAGGGGCGACCTCTAGTTAGACCATTTTGAGGTAAGGTCATCGGATCAAGATAGGGCCCAAGGTGTTGGATAGTATATACAGTATGCCTAAATTTGTTAGACCAATCTCTGACTAATATTACCGAGCTTACATCCCAACTTGTGGTATAATCGTGTTATGATGTTGATATAACGGAGGACACCAAGGGTAATACATGTGTTGACGGTTGAATGACGGAAAATGAAAGATGAGCATTTAGCTGTTTATAGCTTTTATAGTTTTTGAGACAACGTAACGGCACTGTAGCATTAAGATGGGTAAAACTTGGGCAACACTGCCACTTGGTGGGTTGACTGACTGTGAAAAAGATCAATTGCTGAATCGACATCTAGAGTTCTTGAATAATCATTGCCATTCTAACGACTTATATAGAAATAGAATGACATGAATCTTGTATTTGAAGCAAATCGACTTGTCGGAAGACATGTCTTTTAGAAGACACGCTTGTTTCATAATAGTCTAGTGGAATATGTTTCCCTTTGCATGACAATTTTCACTGAATCGATTACATCTGTGACTGTGTATAAAAAATGCGATTCAAAGTTTCTGAATGAACACGGTTTCGAGTTACAAATTATGTTTTAACTAATTATCCAAATCTAAATATCGTTCAAAATATAGAATTGTTACACGTGGCGCATAGTCGAATTTCCAATACACCAATATCTTTATCGGTTCACAATTTCATCGTTAATTTACCAGAATTCAGTGAGTTATGCATTGTTTGGTCAACTACAATGGGAACCATACCGGTTGCATGCTTGTTTATCGAAACTTTCAGTTCAAAATCGAATATTTCATTGAATAAATCAGCAACACGACAACAGGCCGTTTATTAATTACTAAAGAATTTGCGTCGCGTTAACGGCTCGTGAAAAGAATTCGCCGTTAGCCGGGGAAACAATTAATAACCGTCGTATTAATTGAATATGAAGCCAGGTTTACTGATTATTAAGTTAATCATTATTGACTGCGGCAGCGTGGGTGAAATGATTGCGAATGTCTCACGTACATAAGGCACAGGACCAAACGCAATCAAATATACATTAGATTATGTACAAAGCTCGGCGTGATTGGTTCTGCAAGACGCTTATTGTTCTATGATATAAAGCATCGATAGTGGTCGCATATATACTATCCCGACTAGACACTATCACGGCAAAGCGATACGAAATGAGCTGGATAGGTTGATTCCTGTCAACATCAAACGCCGCGTTCGCTTCATCCGCAAATCTCGCCGTAAACATCAGGGAATATTATCGAAGGTCATCGCTTATATTTCAAGTCACGTGATAACAGAGATGCGTCTGATTGGCTAGAAGTTGACGGCGACAACGCTGACAGAAGAAAGGACACAATTTTCTCTGGAGAGATGTTCACCTGCAAAAATGTTTGGTAGACCATGTTTGATGAGCTATCATTCGCAGTGCAATAGTTTTAGCAGCATGTCATTCGAATCCCTGCCTGTACTTTTACCGACATATCCTTGCACTTTATGAATCACCTATGTTCGCACAGTAATACCTACAAGAATATTGCAGTGATGGAATTAGTGAATGGTAACTTCTTAGTTCAACACGAATGATGTATTATCGGAAGACCCATCTTGGATGGGTTTGAAAGGGAGTCTTTGATCTTGGAGCCAAGCTGACCTCAATGCAGGAAAATCTCAATGCAAGTGCAGGTTAAAGGGAAAAGCAGGTCCAAGGTACCCCTAAACTTTGACCGGTTCAGCCAGGAAAAAAATCCTGATTGGCTTAATCCGATGAAAATACATACTCCTCCTATTAAAACTCATACTTCTGAGTATACCCAGAAGCCCGGAAAATCCAATCTTTGATCATTGCTATTAATTGAAGATCTATAGCGCGAAACAACATTGTTGCAATAAAAAGTTGTTTAGAAAACTGTTGCTAGGCCTGGTACGATAACCACACTCAAACGTGGTGAACAGATGATAAGATAAAAACCCACTATTTACAAATTAAAAGAAATCTAAAATCGAGAATTCATTTACTGAAACAATCTAAAATATGAGAACACGACGTTTCGATCTCACACTAGAGATCTGACGATGACGATGATCTCTAGTGTGAGATCGAAACGTCGTGTTCTTATATTTTAGATTGTTTCAATTGATAAATTCTCGATTTTAGATTTCTTTTAATTTGTAAATAGTGGATTTTTATCTTATCTGCTGCTAGGCCTATTTGATACTCAAACGTGTGTGTGCGTAGGCTTCTGATGATCTTCAGCTTTGACACGGTAACCATCAGTGGTTGGATCCATCGTTTAAATAGCACCTACCGTCTTCACGAAAAATACCCCCATCCTTAATCTGATGGTAATTTGATAAGACGTCGATCGGCAATTAGTGTTATGATGGATTGATGAAGACTCGTAATGAGCAGTTTACCGCGTTAGTGTGTATAAATACAGATTAATAGAGAAGCTAACATAGTACCTCGATATTGTATACAAAACTCTCAAACATGCCGACCAATTACCCTCTTTCATTCATTCGCCGTAGATTTCTTGGGTTTCTATCGCGAATGTCCTAGAGATGTATGCTGAAGTTCATATCGAACACGTATTTTATTACAAATACAGCTCACGTTAAAGACAACATTAGTTTTAGCGTCTCTTAATCTTAATTCATAATCTCCTGACTTATTGGTAAAGGGAGGTTATTTCCGATGGTATATCGAGAATTTGATTTTGATCACAATAATCACAATATTACCTTATACAAACAGGTGCGCCGTACACGTACACGTATCTGAAATTCTAAATATTCTTTTAATATTCCTATTGATTCTACATTCATATCATATTTTATGTTCAAAGTCATTTTTACGATGGAATATTTTGTTACAACGAACAGGGAATGTAATAATAATCATAATAATTGTAATGATGAAAATTCTAAATTTTGCAGCAAACGTCGGCTACAATCACCTGCAGCAAACTGGTGGCAGAACCATCACTCATATTTAGAGAAACAAATCAATTATCCTAGGTACATTTAGGGTAAAACGCTTTTAGGTCCCCCGATCTGAACTTGAAGTGAACTTATTGAGATTTTGAAGAGGTTCCAGTTACATGACGGCTCTTCTTCTTCTAACTTTCCACCAAAAGAACCAACAATAAAACTTTCGCTGATTTCTGTTGTGTGTGCAAGCTGATGATTGTCGCGTACCGAGAATTTCTGTAACGAAATTGAACTGCGTCATAATTCCAACAACAGGATAGCTGTCAAATTACATTTGGCGAACATCATTAGTTGCATTCGGTATTGATGAAATAACTTAATTTGTTTTCATGTGATTTGATTTCGGTGTACGCGCATCGAATTGTGTTGTATCCCGATTATTGAAGTATTTCAACTGGAAAATGTTATTTCGTTCCTAGCACAGTATTAAACTATATACCTGTATTTGCTCAGTGATGTAAACGGCTGTATCATAGAACGTGTTATATTTCGAGTTTTGCAGTTAGATATAGTCAGCGACAAAGCTCTTGTCCATGTGCACCTTGTTATATGATTGATTATGTTAGGCAAAGATGATTTTTTTTCGAAATTGAAAAATGTCTAAAGGGAGATTCCCATCCTTAGATTCCACTGATGCTTATCATTTAAGCGGAAGCTAGAAACGGAAATTGCAAAATGATCCGTGTGTTGCTGGACCCAGAGGCAGAATAATTCGAGTTACTCAGTGCAACATAACCGCAATAATGATCCGTTACTAGTGTGCCTCGGCTAGCATTCAGTCGGTCGTTAACCTTATCGAGCTGAGTTGCAAATGCACGCGCGTATCGTACTTGAGTTTCGTCAGATAAGAAGAAAAAACATTCAACCAAACGTATTATCGATTAACGTTATTCGTGAAATACCTTGGGCTGATAACGGAGCTTCTCAAAATAATTTAATATTTCCAACAAAAAAACATGAACAGCGACTTGTATTATTATTCTATCGGAACAGATAAAAACAACATTATTCAAAAAGAAATCCACGATTGTTCATCTATTAATGAATATAGAAATAGGGTTCTATCTCATTCCGTAACTATCGCTGTCAGCGTAAAATTAATGCTCTGATTTATCTCATTTGAAAGTTATTGTTTCGGTAAAAGTTTTTCGCCGCCGTCTCTGGAGAGATTTTGCCGTCAGATACACGAGAAACTCCTCACACTATGACGTTAAGCTGTTTATCCCGCGGCAGATTACATGACTTCACGTAAAGTGCTGTTAAGATCAACTAACGTGAATCTTTTGTTAAATCCACAGCTTAGTTGCCGATGTTTGTTTAGAAATTCGAAATAACTAAAATGCCTGCGTGACTCGTTCGTTTATTGATAAACATCTCTTGGCGATAAAGTTCTCGTCAGCGATATCTTTTTTTAAAATCCAATTCAATTCGAATTATCTACTTCGCAGGAAAAATGTACACGAAATGAATACGGATATCATTTGCAACTGGTGGAGGGGGAGTTAAGACTCATAAAACCAATTCTACTTCGAATATTCATTAAAGAAAGAAAGAATGAATGAATGAATGAATGAATGAATAAATGAATGAAAGAATGAATGAATGAATGAATGAATGAATGAATGAATGAATGATGACGCACAATTTTGAGATGGGTTGAAAGATTCCTGCACTACTTTCTATGCAGCTTGTTTGTTTAACCAGTCTTGGGTTTGGCCATAGCTTTAATTAATAAGTCTCTCGATTGACGGGTATTCTGAGATTGCAAAAAATCAATTTTTCATTAGCTACGTCTGTTTCATTTAGACACATATAAGATAAATACGTCACACGGCTCCGCCGAGGTTATATATGTCTATATTTCTGGATAATCCTCTGTCCGTTCTAACGAGGCTTTAGTTATTATTTCTGATAATGATACTAGTTATGATAATGATAGCAATAATTTTCTATCATACCAGAATATTTCAGAAATGACTTATACAATAGAATTGAAGGTGCACTAAATGTTGATATAACATCCCTTTCAAGTACCGAGGTAGTAAGTCTTATTCTAGCAAATCTTGATATGTTTGTGAAAGGACAAATATAATATGCCATGAATATGAAAGTTTGTGTCTTGTAAGCGTTTTTATATGCTGGCTTTACTTGCAAAGATGACACTTTGAAACTATGGCACAGGGCCGTTAACATACTCTGACACCAGTAGAAATGCTAAATAGAAAGAAAAGTCTTTGAAAATTTTCATTAAAGTTTCGACATGGCGAAGTTTAGCCCGATAGAAAATGGCGTGGAATGATTGTGATATTGTATATGGGCAAAATACTAATACTTTATACACTAGTTCGGTCATTCGATCTGTCATTTAATACTGGAGTCAAATATCAGCTGAATTTCAAGCACACTCGCACGTGTACTCGATGAACGCTCAGACCAAATCAATATATTCACATTTTGCCTGAAAATATATGTCGATGAATCATCCGAAGCTATGTTTGTTGTATTGAGGATAAAGCTCTATATCATTCTAATAGATTTGGGAGGGAGAAACTAGGCCGACCTCTATATAGATGATAAAAGCGGTATAAAAACCGAATTAATGTAAATTCGATAGCGTGAGAATTTTCTGATATTTTCTAATTGGAGGTAATATAGCGATGGTAGAAGAGAACGCACGATTTATCGAATTCTTATACGATCTATGAATAACCTATACCTTTATGTTCAGGTGTGGTCAAGATATCTTATAAACTCAGATAAGAGACATTAATTTCAATCATCATCGTATAAACCTATCTACGCAGCATCGAGGGTTCCTGGTTCCAGTATGCCGAAGGGAATAACTTCGATGTTTCTTTACATATAACCGTTGTATTTCGATTAGCGCGACGTGTGGAGATTCGATCATTACTCGCGTACGGAACATTTTAATAGCTCCTTGATTATACGTTCGGGTCGATCAGGTAGATATTCCGCACCGGTTTCGGGTTGAGCGTGAATCTTTATCTTAACTCGACGAAAAAAACGCACTTTGTTCTATACAACCAAGATGTCAGTAATAGAAAAAAACATGCATGGTATATTAGTATATGTAACGTACGTAATGTTCTGGATTTGCTATCTCCGCAACTCAAGCTACAACACGACAAACTACTATTTCAAACGGATTATATTTTTATTGAAACGTGTGGCTCTAACTGTGTGATCTTTCATTTCATTACATCATCAATTACAACCAATAGGGCGCACTGCCGTGGTTAATAATACTGTATTAAGTTTTAAAAGCTGTTATTACCGTTTATTTAATTAATTGTAAATACTGTTTTTTTCCTCCGTATTATATATACCAAGGAAATGGCTGGAGTGTAATAGATATTCGTATTCGTATTCGTATTCGTATTCGTATTCGTATTCGTATTCGTATTCGTATTCGTATTCGTATTCGTATTCGTATTCGTATTCGTATTCTGTATTAACCCATTGATCTCAAATACACCACACTGGAAGTAAGATGTTCATAGACCACGACGATCAGGTCTGGTTGGTGAGAGCGTGGATGATCTCTTGATAACCTTTATTTTGACTGTAATTACGTACAGTCCTGTAATACGCGTGCGGTCCTCGGGAGAGTCTTTATTGCTTTCCGAGTTCGAATTAATATCACAACTAACGGTTACAAACGCTACTACAAATCGCTATGCACCTTGTCTCAGTGACATGTCGATGATAAAACGCTTTTGAATGGGTTTCTGAGTCGTCGTATGTTAAAGATAGTGTTTAATTTAGGTAGAAGCGGCCATTTGCGATACGAATCACGTACACTTAGACCATCCTTATCGGCGCGTTCATGCTGCGAGTCGTCAACAGATTCTTTTTTCATTTGATTATATAATCGATTGCGAACGAAACACGAATGAAAATAAGGACATTTTGAAAATGCTTGTAAAAATATGGGTTTTTGTCGAGACGCATATTCAACAATTTGTCGCGCTGCCATTTCAAGGATTAATCAAAAGAGATAGATATTAATTGACTGTATAGACTGTTCGGTCTAAGCACTGGAGAAAGATTTAAAAAGCTGTGCTGTCTTTTGATTCATCGACTGTGATTTGGCCTTTGTTGTACTATCTACTAAATTTGATTACGGTGGCTATTGGGTATCGTTTGAATATTCAATCATCTCCAGTATAGCGTGAAAGTGGGTTAGTTCGCCCAGATTCCGACTACCAGACGCACAGCAATAGCGTCAGTATTTCAAAGTTTCGAGGATTAACCGAACTGGTATGTCGTTGTTGAATTTCATCAAATTCAATCAATGGGTTTCTGTCTCGTGTATAGTAAAATCATCTCTCGCAAAGACTTCTGATTGACAGTTTTCGTTCGGACGCGAATTAAAAGACTAATTCAAATCGTAAAAGTAATTTAGAATCCGCCATAGGAATTTTCCAATTATTGGAGATAGAAGCGGGCAATACGCTTGATTAAAGCTACTTTTTTATTTGAATAAACTTGCAGACTATAATATCTCAATTCCAAGCACCACAGTATCGTATCGAAGGCAAATATTTAGCTAGCGCCAAACGAGACTTGGACGACAATGAAAAGAAAATACGAATCGTTATCGTAAGCGTCAGGAGAATTACATAAACAAGGCCATGTTCTCCTATACTGAGTGATCGATCATCGTAAATGTTTTGACGCAGTAACTGGACATATTAGTTGGCTATGATCAAGTATAGTAACGGCGCTTATTTTCCCTTGTCAATAAGTCACACGCGTCTGTCAACATGTTATTAATGGGCTGCGTTTATGAGTATCACTGTTAGAAGTCAGTCGATGAGATCGACTAGTCCGGACTGGTCATAGCGCGCATAAACGCTGATGATTTCGATAGGAAAGAAAGTGGAATTTACCGAAGATGACGAATTGTCATATAATAATATATACTACTTGAATCTTCGGAAGATGATCGAGTGGATTATGGAAATCATATATAACAAAATCCCTCGGGATCAAATCTGTGTGGGGATAGGTTAATTTCATCCTTGAACTTCTTTTTGCGAATAAGTGTCAATTACTAGGCGAGTACCGATTCGTGTATCACTACAATATGTATTAACACTAACGTCTTCAAGTCTATATACGATATACTTGACTTGGATTCAGCTATTCATGCCTTCATCGAGTCCCTCCACGCCTGGCGCCGGGTCTTCGCAGTATAAAAAGAAGTATGAACAACTTAAGAAAATATGATATATTATTTGAAATAAGAGTTCGGAAAGATTTAATTTCACGCGTGCTTTTGCGTCGTAAGAATATACGAGCAACTGTTATCAATAACTCCTATTCATGCTCCACGCGGATATATCGGAAGTTTCAGGTTAGCGTCAATAGTTGGCCCGTATCCTGTGTTGGTCATTGAACTGACCAATTTCAAATAAGAAATTAAAAATGAACTCTGAACATTTACTCCTATAATCCTATATGTTTTCATTATGTTCAACCATATCTCCTGAAGATGACTTGTGTGACACAATCGAAACATGTCGTGGAAATAATCTTTCTTGATGTCTACTTGTTGAGACTATCAGAAATAAGAAATCTCGAACGGACCGTAGTCCACTAATGGTCAAATTGTTTACCATGCCAGAAGTCACGTCGTCTCGACGAAAATGAGTTTCCTCCTGACAAAATCGAGTTACTGCTCTGAAAACGGCGACCTCGAATCAGCGCGACAGTGGGAACGAATCCCTCGGTGGAATTAGACCAGGTATCGGTCGATTGCCAATATGAAATCATATCAAATTTCACGACGCATTTAGGCACCGGTAAACAGTGACTTGTGGTAACCCGATGGGAAATACTGCTCCATACCTTTATCATAGCGAGCTAAGACCGGTGGCGTCTCGTCGGCAGATACCCGTGCTGCATCAGGATCCCGTGTTTCGAGAGGGAAGTCAGCCCGCGTGGAACCAATACATTACGCATCATCCCGGTACACACCCCGGAGACCTCGGCTCTTGCTGAGCCATTTAATTTCTGAAAATCGACGTGTAACAGAATCCGATGTTACGGTTACTAATTTCCATCGCATATCTCAGATTATTTACTTACAGGATGTGGTATTCGTGTAACGTTGATCTGTTATGATCTCCATATTGATTACGCGTATACTTTCGACTCAAACCACGAGTACACGGCGATCATTTCTTCTTATCTGTCTAGCTACAGTCTTTAAGCTTTAAAAATCAATTATTTTCTTAACTGGAATAATTTCAGCTTTTATATCAACAACTTGTTCTGATCTGTACAAATTCGATTCGTGTGTCATCTACACTGCTAGAGAATATGAAGACAGCGCTTTCGTATTAAGACGGTTGTTGTTTAATTTAAACCGTATTGATTCTACTGGGAGAAGTCGAGACTTTTAGCGATCAGTTTGAGAAACTGTGAACCGTGTCTGATGAATGACGTCCTTGATTGTTTTACCCCGGTTAAATGCGCAGATAGAAAATACGGAAATTGCCGCGATAGACGGACGAATTGTGTCTGAATGAGGAGACTGGATGTTTATAGCAGTGATGTGAATTGAGAATCTGAGACGTGTGGACGCTTTAGTGCCTTTTTATTTCTCTGTTAGTTTTCTTCATCTTGTGATTAATATTTCGCTATTACTGGTAGGGAAAATACAGAACCTACGTCAGTAACCTCTCATCTGTGATTTCTATAAAATCGTTTTCTCTTACGAAAGACAAATAGTCTCATACCGATAATGTTCCTCGGATCTGTATCTTGTTTACTCGGGATCATCGAGTAATTCTTTAAAAAATGTATTCATCCTAGTCGAACTAGTAAGCATGCTAAAATACACACCACGTTTATTTTTTCGGCTTTCAAATCACTGAATTACATGCCCAATGATAATAACACCATAATTAACTCATAGTACTAATTGTGCCAGAATTCTAGTTATTAGAATTTTTATTTTGATTCTGTTAGATTATTATTATGTAAGGTTTTTTCAACCACAACCAATTCGACTGCCGGGTATGAAAATTGTTGGCGACAGTTACTTTTTGTCTCATCGCCCTACAATTATATAACGGATAATCACAAGATTACTGCTGAGTTTTTTTAACACAGCTGGTATTATTCTTTCAAAATGGCGTCTGCAATATTCCAGCGAGAAAAACTGTTTTGCTATGGCATCAATTACGATACAGTTATCAAAGTGGACGTTTTAGGGTCCATGGTAAAATTTTACTGAGAACTGAAATTAGAACCAACTTGTTTTGTTACCAGTATCGCGCGGAAAATATTTATGGTGAAGTCTTTTATGAAGCACGGAAAAAAAGAATTATTACGGGTATAACAGCGGTGAACTTTGCTACAGAATTTTCAATAAAATGTTCTCGTTTTATCAGTGCTGCTTATATACAAAACTTTTGTAATTAACATCAGTGCCCTTTTAGGAGGGAGCTCTTTCAGGGAGAAGAACAGAAATCGATTTCTATTCCTCATATCATAATTACTATGTATAATATATCAACAGTTTTTATTACATGCGACGACGGAAAGCTTCATTAATCCTGCCAAATGAGGAAAAATAATTAACGCAATACATGTCTACTGTAGTCGCCCAAGCATCCGATATTCGTAATCCGGAACACTTAACTACGAATGATGTACTTCGTCTTTACATATGTCTTTGCCATAAACTCAATGAGGCCGCTTTCGTGTAGACTTTTTCTTCGTCACTCTTTCGCTCAGTAAGGCGAGGTATCAGCTGTAAATGTATGCTGTTTTTCAAATAACCCACTGAATTATGAAATCTTAATCATCTCCGTCGTCTTTTAGACGTTCGTAGATTGTCTAAACCGCGTATATTATGTGTTATATACCTTTTCGTCGTCCCATCCAGCGCTGGCATGTATCGTCTTTCAAGACGCCAATTTATAACGGCTGAAAGAATCTGTCAATCAGCGCAGAATAACTCTTCTAATTTTCCACTTGATGTCTCTGATTTGTAGATTTATATACGTATAACCCTCGTCGTTCGAACTGAATATGTGAAAGGAAATAGATTTCCTAAACCTCTTGATAGACTGACTAAGTGTCCATAATCTTCCGCTTCGTATGTTTGATGATAAAATGGCGACAATGGTTCAAAGTACGCCTAAAGGTGATGGTTTTATTCCGGACTAATCCTCGGACGGCGGAGTTTACGATTTACCGACTTGCCAATACATAATTAACAACTCAATACAGCCACGCGCAAATCAATTAATCAATACGCGGAGGAAAATCAGAAAATAAGAAATCAATAATAAATGAAATATTCAAATTCAAAATGTGACAAAACAAAAATCAATAAGCGAGTTATTCGCTAAGTTTTTTTTTAATTACGATATTCAACTTTTTCGCTAATCTTCTAGATCTCTAGATTACTTCATATATGTACCTGTTCTGGTTATTCTTCATCCCCAATCTCATTCGATTCGAAGATAGAAATGAAAATGTTTAAGCAGCGCTGATTTTGTGGCGTACCAAACCGGCAGATTGCTCGTATCTTCTTTTTCATCGATCACCCAGAATAAAGACAAGGTGAAGTTGTTAAATGCATCACGCATTCAATGATTTGCTACGTCGAATATACATAGAAAAGATGAGTACCCGTTACTGCCACTTAAACTCCGGAAACATTAGCTTCCAACTGTTTGCTTGATTACGATTTAACTTCGCATATCCGTAATTGAAATCGTCTCTCAGATGAGGGTAACGCAGTAGGCAGTCAATGCTTTAACACCGCAGGTGAAGTTAACATTTCTGAGAGCAGATTCAACAGTCACGGTAGAAGGTGATACGTTTTCACGAGCGTAATTTAATTGAGTCTTAATATAAACCGAATTGTGTAACAGCAAAACGATTATCAATATTACTATTGTTATTATCATTTTCTCCTGTTAGATGTATATCATCATATAGATTTTATATGAATACATGAATAAGAAAATGATAGATTATATATGATGTTACAATGGAAAAAACCGGGGTGATATTATATGGAAAGCGTAGCTTGAGGAATATCTCACCCATAGCAAAAAAGAGACGATGCAACAGGACATTGACTTGAGACCAAACGAGCATAGTTCAAATTCGAACAGAAGATCGGTCAATTTAGCCAACAGGAAACGGGTTTCTAAAGCCACGATTAGCCATTCTAACAAGTCCTTCTAACGAGCTTTGATGAGTGTACATTTAATGAAATGATAGATATATGTGTTAATTACACTAGTCCCACTGTGTATATACGTCACGACCACATTCGTCGCAGCATTCCAGACAGAAATTGAATTTATGGCCAAGGGTTTGATTGATTATCACTGAAAGCTTTGACTGTTCACAGACGCTTCGGTCTGCATTAGATTGCGTCCTCGGGATGGACTACAGATTTAAAACTGTACCATCGGCTGAGAGACTTCCACGCAGCAAATGATAGCTATACGAATGGATATAAACCCATCGTTAAACGATTGAGTAAAAACAAGCAAACATATTATTTACGGCGACGATGCTGATGGTCGCAACCGCATAATTGATAAATTATGGCGGTGATAACGTAGTCTAAAAAGAGCTCTACGCAAATTCATCGAACGAAATTGATTTATCGATCGACGTGATGTTTAACGTCGTTTCGCTTATAAAAAGCCGATCGAATTTTCGTAATATCTTCATGTAAACCGACACTACGGGCCTTTTCAAACACGCAAGGCACAAGGCAAGACAAATAATAGCGACGAACAGTTATAGATCCCCATCAGCGTTAATAAGAGGTTCGGATAATTTTTCTTTTTTTTTACCTATCGTTTGTGTACATTACTAATAACAAGCCCGCGCGGATAATAACGATTTACACATAATCTACGTACATCAGTACAATCACCGTAATATTCATACTTTAATAAAGTTTTGCGTGAAAAATAATCTGAAAGAAGAGATTTCCGTCGTCCGAAGAGTTGGTTTTACACCGCGCTATGGCTACATCGAGTGCAAATCTCTAACCGGTAATTACAAAAACATTTATCAGTCTGGTAATGATTTATATAATGATAATTATCGACTACGCTCGGTCCGCGCGGAATTATGCATAGTTACTGATCTGCTACGATTGATTCGGCCATATACGGATAATTTCCGGATGTATAGGGCTAGTGTTTCGTTCGGCATCTGTCTCCCGGGTGCGATTTTGCCTCCTCGGCGCAGAGCTTATACACAATATCTGATAGTTATATCATAACTCGTCGTCTTCTCGTATTCGACTATTGTCGATATAAAAATGTAGTGTATCACTACATCAGAAACCATATTAGATGCATTTACCACAGCGGTCAAACAGTCGGAGCAATTCGCAAACGTGTCCTTGTATATACAGTCTGTCATTTGTACAAATTACTTGGCAATTCTTTAGTCGGAGCCGTACCATCAATTCTGCAGTCATTTACAATCAAACCCTATACGTAATGCGCGTTTTGGACCAGATTTTACATTGATATTAGCTTTCAAAGGAAAGAACATGTTAACGTGAACAAACTATACTAGTCATTAGTGAAATGGAATTAATGAGATGTGTTCATGTGAATAGAAAAACCCCAACTTGACGTGTTTTTTTTTTTGGCTCGCGTGCTAACCGGAAATTAAGAAAGAAGCACCCGCATCTGGAATCCATAGATCAAAGGAGACCGACCGGGTTGTCGCTTAATAGAAAGTCGGGGTTAGCTTTATGCTTTGATGTATTTGTATTCGTAACTGGTTTTTTTTTTTCGAAAGTCAGGTGCTAATGCTTCTTTGATCGGCGAATTACCCGATACATAAGCTAGCAATTTTGGAGGGGTTTGAAAATTTGCGAATCTCCGCGATATATTCTCCGTAAGAGATATCTAAAAAAAAATCTATTTTCATCTATTTATTCTTTTCATCTCGGAAAATTCTTGCGAAATCGTTTAGAATATTTCATTAGAACGTTTCATTGTTAGATATCCGCGTACAGAACAGTTCGTATACCTTCACGATCTAACAATAGGCGACATTTCTGTCGTACGTGCCAAATCTTCTTTGGAGAAGAATGGTCCAAATCGAACCTACATGGAAAATCTAAAGATTGCGCATGGGTGTGACAGGATGGATTATTTGGTGTCGCCGTGAGCGCGATCGACCGGAGGCTAAGGTCACTTAAAATCATGATTGTAGAGGTGGCACGACCAAATTTTTGTATGATCTTTATTTTCCTCTTTTGTATATATTTGTAAAAAAGATAATTTTTCCCTCCACATTCGATGGAAATATTAGGAAAAAATGGAATCATCTTATCTCATCTTACAATCAATTTTGGATATATTTTCCCAATTACGATAGAAAATGATTATTCCGAATTACAGCGTTTTCTGCAATCCCGTACAGATAGATTTTCTAGTAGGCACAGATAATTAATCTTTCGACAAAACCGAATTTGGCTTTGTTTTCGTGCTCAACGTGGAGGATTTAACGACGGCAAAGTCTCATGCGCGCATTCCTAATCATCACACGATCACGTGATGCCATCTTACATTATCAACTGTATGTGAGATGATCTAGCGATAAACTCTGGGACGCCGAGTGAAGACACCAGATTGAATGGTAAAATCGACGTCGTCTTATATTTTGTGAGTGAAGGGAATTGATATAGATACATCCGATGATAGCGTCTTAAACATAGCTCGACATAGCTGCGCGTGTGCAGATAAACACTGACCAACCGGGACGGAAAATAAGGGACGAGTTCTTGTCTCGTATTCTTGACAGCGAGCTAAAGCTTTCATCTGGACACGTCCTCTGAGAATGCAGCCATCAATTTGTAGAAAGTTCCCCCGCGTCTGGTAACTGTGGTAAAGTATATCTCGATCCGCGAGGATTGGTACGACTTAGTGGTCATATCCGTAATATCTCCAGATCTGCGAACAGTCGCAGAACAGTCGTCGCATGCATTCACCTTTGTGTCCGCATGTATACACGACGCATCGTACTGTCATTGTATAAAACCGAACGAAAATGAAAACGTTCGTGTTGTTTTCCTCAACTAAACAACGATATATTGGATGTGCGACTTCTATATTGCCTGTAAATCACCGGAAGTGTTGGGTTAGTTATCTGCGCTTGCGGTCTATTATTCACGTGATTTATGTAATTGATGAGACCTTTGTCCAGTCGTGCTGTGATTGTGTAATGGCGCCTAGATTACCCGGCGGGCTCGCCATTGGCTGTTTCGAGCGCGTTTCTATCAGTATCGCTTGCCCGCATTTCTGGAAATATGACCTTCATAAGCCGGGGTCTACGCTGATATTTACGCGGTATTATCCGATATGGCGCGTACAATCGTTATCATTACGGCGTTCGATTGGCTGAGACCGGATGCAGACTTGAAAGCCACGGCGAAACTGGCCGAAAATGATACACCACCAGAAATAAACTAGGAATTCTAGATATAGTTTTCCGACTGCCTTGAATATTCGTCTCAGGAACCCATCGCAGAAACTCATCGCAGACACCCGCCGCGCGGATAGTTTCCTAGATTCCCGTACCGAAGAAAAAAAAACAAAAAGATGCAAATGAAATCAAAAATGGATGAACGGAATTCCACAGCCTCCGAGCACAAGATACCTCAATCGAAGATCATCTTTCTGATTAGCGATAATCAAGTCATTTAAATGCATTCGAAATTAACATTATAAATCGAAATTTCAAAAATCATTCAAGTGAGACTCACGTTTGCCGACAAGGCGTTCATCGATTGATGATTTTTTCCGACACTCGAAACCGCGCCGGGCGCTCGCTAATCACTTGAGATATCGATTGAAATCATATTGCTATTCATTGCGGGGTTAATTCCGTTAAATTACGTTGACTCGCGATCAATTCGACAGAGAAATTATTGCGATTAAAGTCAGTCGTTAACTCGGCTTTTAATTAGCGAGCCGTTGATTGTCTGCGCCCGGAGAAAGAGTAAAGAAGAATAGAAGTCTCCGCGATTCTTGGAACGAGAAGAAGAAGAACGACCAATTTAACTCGGCCATAAATTTGGACTGTTTTTGTGTAAGATTGAAATTTCTAGCCAGGAATTTCTGACACAACCACTCGCGCTTTTTTAGTAAATTGACGATCAAGTACATCGGTACTACAGCGGCAAGCTTTTGTTTTACAGCCAACAGCATGTACGGAACTACACCGCGATGATGAATCGAAGTGCAAGGTGACACTTACACGTTACGTTACCCCACGCCCGATTTCATATTACACGTATTGATCCAGGGTTAGCTTCGTTCAAATCGTATACTATCTACAGATGAAATATCTAAATCGTGACATCAAACGTATTGGATTGGACTTTAGCGCGCTGTGAATTCCTTGACTTAACGTCGATATCACGTGTGTCTGACCACTGAGAGTTAATGATTGGCCGCGCCGACCACTGTTGCGTATAAACTACTCGGTACTTCATCTACTGTAGCCTACTACGCGCACCAATCAACGGTCGCTTTTTTCATTTTCCCAAATAATGTCGCGTAGAATATCACGAGCAATAAGACGTATGTTTATTGTTATCGCGACAATCATGTGTGAAAAGATTAAAATATACGAATATTAGTCTGGTGATATGCAAATGAATTAAACATTCTGACAACTCGATTCATCGTCGATTTGTCACTTTTCATAAATGAAAGCGCACGCATGAAGCATCCTTGTGGAAAATCTCTTTCCTTAATACGATTACGAAAGGATGGAAGCGTTCAGCGTATTTGCATATTCAAATTAATGGCCGATTGCGTGTTATGTCACACATTTCTCAAGGTGGTGCTGAGCAGGTTTTTGTTTTACGTAAAAAGCGGCCTAACTGTAGAAGAATCGAACCGTCGAAGACCGAACTGATTTTTATGAAAGAATTAAGACTATTTGTCACGTCACTTTTTTAATTCGTCCTCAATTTCGCTGCAGGGTTGCTTTAAGATATTAATCTCGTAGTGACGACAAATGAAAGAAAGAAATGTCAGATTTATTAAGATCTGTCGAGTACATCTGTTATGAATAAAGTACGATAGTGCATTGTACATGTCCTTTTTGTATAACCATTGACATGTCGAAGCGGACTCACAAACTGTCAAGTTGGCAGGGCTGTTTGAATGATTATAATGAATGGACCTCATAAATCAAATATTCATTACAGCACTGGGTATTTTCGCTAATCGGTAATCAGATCACGATGTCCGTTCTTTATGTCTTATTCTTGAAGATTTTTAATTACGTTTCCGACGCTGTCAAATCTTTCATCGTTATTACCTGATTATAGCCAAATTCATCGCCTTATTCAAATATTTCGGTTAAGACGCCTTTATGGACTATATCCTCGAGAACATACCGCGCTTAGTAAGGTGAATTTGAGTATCTCTAAATAATAGTCAATGAAATCAATAAATTGTGATCGTGATACTTCATTCTAAGTGTTTACTACTCACATTTCATAGCATATCAATAGATCGCGCCTGAACTTTCCACCAACAGACATTACTTGCGATTAATAAGAATGAGATGCTAAGTTCATTCACTTGCATTCCACTATTAGGGGATATAACGGCTCCAGCAGTATATTTAGATTGAAGTCTAGATTTATTCCAACTACCAAGATTTTTAGTCGCCAATCGGAAAAGATTATCTAAGCCTTTTTCGCTGGAGCATTTCGAGATGGGAAAGACTCCCGGTCTTGGCCAACACTACCACCTGGCCGATTGACCGACTGGAAAAAGGAATCAATTGCTGAATGATCAATGATATTTTTGATTTCTCGATTACAAAACAACTTCAAAAATGAAATTATCGAATCTAAATCTTGTACCTGCCTTGCAAATTATTCGAAAGCAAAACTCCCCGTCGCAGGAAATCTGTCTTTAGAAATTACCCTTGTTACGTCTTTTACGAGCTGTATGTACATTCGGTAGTGTACAGTCACAATACCGAGGCTACTGTACACTCATGATATACCTCCTCTATTATTCCCGCTGATATCTCAATCATCTGGTTAGCATCTTATTCCCCGTCTGACGCTATTTCGTCAGGAGATCCCATTTAAAAGTAGGCATTCCGCGTATGGAAATAACTATTCCGACAAAATCAGATTTCGTAGGAAAAAGCAGTCTTTCCCTTAGTTATTCATTGCTGCTGAAACACTCCTGAATGATATAATCAGCAATCGCCAAGAGCAAAGTTTCGTATGTGAAGAATACGGCCAGAATTGATGGCTTGTTAACCAAAATGTCGAACCTTCACTGATCAGTTTAACCGCATAACGTCTACCAAGGGAAATGTTGGACAGCTGTCGCGGTCAAACCACCCGCGGCAAGTGAATATTACTTATTGATACGATACGAAAACAAATATATCTACCTGGAGACGGTTGACATTAAGTACCCAGGGAATACCTAATAAGGACGAGACCCTGACTTTATACAGCTGGAAATTAGAGAAGTACAGTTGAACTATCTTGTAAGGCTTTTACCATGATGAGCCGTTATACGGCGATATCGGTTCTCGACAAGCCATCCACAATAATAAACTTTACCTCGACAACTCATGAAAATGTAACGAGCAGCATTTTTTTCAATGCCGAATCGGAAATATTCACCGAAGCCAATTAAGATCTAAGATGTGCGTCGAAGGAATTACGGCTTGAAATGCCATTCGGAGTGGACGACAACCCGGTACGTAAACTGGAGCAACACCGATCCAGGACTGATTAACTAGATCTGAGACAAATAGAAAAAGAAATGGTGACAATATTTTCGAAGGATTACTTTAAAACCTAGTCCTCGTTTTTGTGGTTAAAATCTAACCACCTTGAAAATAACCAAATAGCCTTCATTAACAGTAATTGTATCTACTTGAAATTCTCTATAATTTAATCAACGGACTTTCACGAACGTTTCGAATCATTTCATCTGCCGTTTTTGCCATTGTCGAGAAAGCAATAATTTGAAACGAACGTCGTCGATCAGGGCGACTTAAATTCGAGTCACGTCCACGATTGATAGACGAATGTTGACCACCTTGACTAAACATCCGATAGAAAATTGGTATTTACATTTAACGGAATCAACGGAAGTCGACATAAATCTATTAAAGAGGCAATGTTTACGATGCGTAGGCGTGTGTCCGCGAATTAGTCGATACAATTAGCTAACGTTGTGCTTTTAAAAAATATTCCAGAACTTGAGAACATAAATTTTACTTCTAGACGCCGTTTAGATCGAATTCACTTTGAACGTTATAGCTGTGGTTGATGTACTACGGGAAGGTCAAGGCCGACGCCATTCGGAATCTCAACTTCAACGAGTTGGGAATTTTTTCACATGTGCGAAATAATTCATGAATAAATTATTAGAAAGTTTAACCGTAGACGTGTCTATTAACTTAAGAGATTGGGCATTCAATATTGGTACATATACGTTCGTCGTTTCAGGTTCAGTGAGAAAAATACGCGTAGACAGAAATTAATATACTGGCAATGTCGGTTAGGTTGCGTCCAAACTTCACAGACCCCTATGTCCCACAGATGTTCACAGATACCATTCACTAAAACCATTGTGGTTACATTGAAAAACAATTTGCAGGAATCTATCCGCGAACATTTAACCTTTTTGTATTCCTAGTTTAACTCGTATCATGTTATTCAGTGTGATAATGGAGTCGGCATGGACGCATTTTATGACATCATCTACCGCCGCAAGAAACAAATAGTAATGCTGGTCGGTACGTCCTGTTCGTCTGTGACGAAATATCTAGGAGAAATCGTCCCTCATTGGAATTTAGTTCAGGTAAGAGACAACGACCTTAGATAAACCAGGTGGAATTCTGACTATTATACCACTTTCTAAGGCTGCCCAAAATGAACAAGTCACTGTGGCTGACAGTGATAGCTATCAGTAGCGACGTTAACAGCATGTCTCATTTTTACGTTTCTATTCAGATATCATACGCAGCCACGAATCCTGCCCTGAGTAGCCGAGATAAATATCCGACGTTTTTCCGCTTGGCTACGGCTGATTCGTCTCACAATCTAGCCCGGATGCTGTTTATTCAGAGATTCGGCTGGGATACGGTGGCTACTCTGACAGAGGACGCGGAGACGTTCACATTGGTAAGCTCCTAACGTAATGCGGCTATTACGCTTACCTACTTTAAAGTGATTAAGTATGAATTCTGAGTACAATCCATGAATCCGAGAATATTCTAAACCGTATCTGTATAGTAATAGATAGTATCTTCCGGAGATTCGAGATGGTTTAACTCTGTCAATGGAATTCTCCAGTGCCTTAAACGAACTAAGTGAAATATGCAACACGGCAATTGAAGATGATATCGACCCTTTTACGACTTGTAGAAATTCTACAGTTTTCAAATGAATATTTGATAGACATCGACGGGTTATGCATATTTTAATCTACGATCTTTTATCCCTCGACTCGCGCAGAATGAACACGTTCTAACGAGTTTCCCGTCGCGCTAATCCCGACGATAAACTATTCAATCGCTACGATTATTGCCATTTTCTTTAACAATTTTGTCTCTGAATTATTCATTGATGAAAACTCAACTGGTTTCTATCGGCTGGGTGTCGGGCAGAGCAGCAACGATGCAGACGATCCTTCGGGGATTTAAACTAAAGTGCCGCAAATCTCGTCGGATTTCTATCGAGGCACATCTCCGCGCAATAACCCGTTTTATGAGCGCGGGTTCACTCGATACGATGCGATTCGAGCTAACAAAAGACACCCGCAATAAAATCATGAAATATGCTGCGATCAGTTGCCCGTACACACGATCCTCGCTAAAACGGACGACGGTTTGATTACCGTATTCTTGAAATCGGAACTCCTAATTCAGAAAATAATTGACCGACGTCCCTAAGATTTACGTGACTAGGCAAATATACATAAGTCGACGAGTACAAAGCATTTTTTTCGTCGGTAGCGTCTCAACATTTATTCCTATAGAAAGCGCTCAGCGCGGACACATCTGATTGCTCGTCCCTAAAGAAGGGTACGAACGTAATCACTTTACTGTCTAGCAAACAACATAATGAGTTTCTTGCCCCCGTCGATGCGGCGGTGGTTGGCAAAAACATCTAGAAAATTGAGAGGTTCTGTGCCGGGGAAGCTTCGTCATTTCACACGAGTGAATATTATATTACAGGCAATCAGCGATATGAGCAAAGATTTCAGCAAAGCAAATATCTCGGTGAAAGCTTCACCAACATTCCGTCCCCGAGAACGCCGAGACCTGAAACTCAAAATGGAGGATCTCAAGGTATGTGTCAGAGAAATTATGCCGCGGTAATAAATCTAAGAAATATTCCCCACGTTTAGTCTCATAGTTACTGAATAAAAGTAGGGGAACCGCATTAATCTGTTGTTGAATCAGTGAAACGTAGAGTAAGATAGCACTTTTTAGGTTAACTAGTTTTATTCATGATAAGAGCTTTCGCTACTAATGTACTATACATTTATAATGAAAGCTCTTATCTTAAAAATAACTTGTTAACATATAAAGTACTATCTGTCTCTAGGTTTTACTTACTGAATAATTTGCAACTGATTGAATTATATCATTGCGCGCGATACCCTTACATTTTTAACGTGAATGAAAAAATTCCTTCATGAAAATAGAAATAACAGAATTAGTAAAATGTAAAATGTGTCTTTGCTTTCAATAAATATCGCAGGTACCCTAGATATGAAAGCATGTTTTTCTGAAAGCAATTTTAGTCCGTTGTATCGTATTTTCCGCCTGACGTATATACCTGACGTGAATCTTACTTAAAAAAAGGTCGCAGCTTTCAAAATCGACGTCTCAACGCACCAATATCGGTTATTAAGATTTTATAGGCGCAGGAATTGATACTTGTTGCGCGCGAGTACATTTTTGTATCTGAAGCCATCAATAATCGGAAAGAAGATTAAACCATACGTGGTAAGAATCCGAAAACCTTTCGACGGTTATCGGCGAAGCGATCACTTCTGAAATGAAACCTTTGAACGAGTAAATCATCCGGCGCCCGATGCTAGCGTTATATTACACAGCGCCGATAAATTATACGATTAAAATCCACCATTATATCGCTATTTGCAATTTTTCATTGCTCGAAATAGTCATCGATGGTTATGATTTTGTACCCGCGGCGTCGCTATATTTCTCCGAGGCGCTGACAGGAACACGACCCGCGATGAATGAATCGACAGTAACCGGTGTTTGGCGGTGAATTCTGATCAGTAATGTACAGATAGCTTTTGTCGCTGTTTCCGCTCCCAGGTCATTAGAGCACCGTCAGTAAATGAATCACACTAATCAGCGCGCTCATAAAATGTCGACTTTAAAATTGGGAACAATCGAATGATTTCCGCAGCTCGACGCGCCGCCGAACTGCGGATTATCGGTGGCGGGTCGAGCAGGCGGCTTTTTGCTTAGGACTGTCGCTTTTTTTGCTCGTCGAGTCGATGGGAATAATTCCTTCTGTCGGGTGCAAAATTGTTCGTTGTCAGAGGTGACCGAATCACTTACATATCACGATACGAATTAACCGGTGCATATGAACTAAACTACGTGATGAAATAAAGATATCAGGTTTTAGCCTATAAATGCTTATTATACAGAGTTAGAGCAATGAAGATAGTTTTTTTTCTCTCTTAAAGGAAGCTGACGCGAGAATAATTATTGGTAGTTTCGGCGAGGATGCTGCTAGGCAAGTGTTTTGTGAGGTTTGTTTATTTCCCAAATTTTCCGCGCGATTAAATGTTATGTTGTTTTTGTGTAAGATGAACGCGTCGCCTTAAATAACGTCGTCGATGTAACGACGAATTAAATTCGCGACGAAAGTGGGAGGAACAAAGAGCTTCGAACGAAGAACGATTTTGTTTGATCTGTTTGTAAAGAAATTATCGTAAAAATCCGAAGTAATTCGTCGAGCGAGATTTGAATTCATAGAATGACGTCTGAAGTGGGTATCATACGACGAATAACCGGCGTGTTTTATAATTAGGTATTAGCCCGACAGTTTCTTCAATCCGACGTATGAATATACACTACGGGTATAATTCGATGATCTTAGGCGATGAATCGAGCCGTCATTCGATTATTGTTTCGTAATTGAAGTCGGAAGACTTATTAATCGCATACACAGTCAGTCAATTATACCCGAGAGTTTATACAATTCTGCCAGATTCATTCTGACTGGCGCGATGCATCGGTTACTGATGATCAGCGCAGAAGCTTTTCACGAACACACGAATCAAAGCCCAAGAACTCAACCACCGAATTATCAAACTATTCATGCGTATATGACGGTGAATTCTGAAATTGATATTTCCACTTGACAGTCGGGCATCTTCCGACCATTTCTCTTGTGTTACACTCTTTTGATGTTGTTCTTCGTGTGCCATTTTGAGGATGAACGAATTTAACATCGTTTGTATTCTAGGCGTACCAGCAGAAGTTATACGGACCGAGGTACGTGTGGTTATTGCTGGGTTGGTACACGGACAGTTGGTGGAGAATCGGCAATGAGACAAACTGTACCCACGAGCAGCTGACTGAAGCCGTTGAAGGACATTTCACTGTAAACAGTCTGAACACACTACTCGGCAATAAACGCGGTATATCTGGAATCGTAAGTTCTTTTTCGAAAAACCTGAAAATGTTATAATATCCCAGAACATGGCGGGGCTACTTATTATATCTTTTCGCCCACAAACAGCCCCTCTGCGGTCCCCACCAAGATTCAGTTTAAACAGAATATTCCCGTGCACACTAACTGCCATAACCCCACAACCAGCAATTTCGAAATGAATCTACGAACTATTCAATTTTTTTCGCAGAGAACTCAAGATTTCTACGACGAATACGAGAAAAACAATTTACCCCGTCCACTGAGCCCTTACGGACCACAGGCATACGATACAATATGGACTATAGCTCTGACGATCAAAGAAGCCATGACATATACACCTATAAAAATCGAGGATTTTTCGTACGAAGATATCGCAATAACGGAAAAATTCATGAATATCTTATCTCGTATCGACTTCGATGGAATATCCGTGAGTTAAATAAGATTCATCTGTTAAACATACATTCCAAAAATCGGTGTTTTCTGAACAATTGATTCCGCTTTTAATTCGAATATACGTCAATTAGAATCCCAGTGTTAATATCAACACAAAACGGTGTCGAAACACGCCGAGTATTTGACGATTATCGACAAACGAGTTAAGAAGCCACTCACAACGGATTCGATTAATATTTCATTATTCAGCAGACGACTTATCCGTTAGTAGCTCATTCTGAAAAACTGCAGGCTAATAGAGCAGTGAAATGGCCACCACATCTGATTTCTAGTATGTTTGACCATGAATAATGGATACGAAAAATCCGACTTGTCGGATCGGGTTATCGCTGATTCGAGAACGTGATGAAGAAAATACTTTCGTTTCGAAAATAACTGGAGCTTTCATTTATCTTCGCGAAGAGAATTTGTAGAAACCTAATCTTCTATTGTAGGGTCCTGTGTCATTCAACGGACCGGATAGACGTGGTATTACTGTTCTGAAGCAAAATCAAGGTAAGGAAAAATATCGTCGCGATCTCAAAAGCATTTTCCAGATACCAAGATGACGAACTTATAAATCACATTTGCTACCGATGCACTTTACGTCTGCCCCCATAGGCTATAGGAGCTTAGATCATGATGCCCTGATAATCGTTTATCAAGCAGGCCACCTGCCAATGATTATAAGTGAAATTACCTTCAACCACGACACGAGTTTACGCGGACGTGCCATTTTGCATTAGTAAACATATCAGGATATATAATCAATATGCATTACAAAATTCTTCCCAGTCACTTGCGATCCCGGTATAAATTGCGAATAAGTTACTTGATTACAACTGACATAGCCGACTGCAAACACGGTGACAAGACACTTCTTCTGAAGTTTCCACAAAGGACATCTACAACATTAATTACCAAATCGACTGTATGTAACCGTCGTGTTACAAGTACAGTATCCTCTTCGCCGAACCACGTAGGCGTATACTTGTCTTTTCACCGTTGGGAAAAACATCACCGGCACCAAATGGAACCGTCTTCTGTCGCGTGATGAATGTATGGATTTCTCCTAAAAGATCTCGCCGGAAAAAAAAAACCATCGACCATATGCGCTATACCCGACAGATCGCCGGTGACTTTTCATTTGCATTCGAGAGAATCCCCGCTACAAGTCGTGGCTATTGCTCGGTCAATAATATATATATATATATATATATATATATTTGGAACATGAATTTTAATAATTTTCATTATGTGCTGTGCAATATTACGAAATATCTGAATGTGTTAGCGTTGACTGATGGTGATCTATATACTTGGCGACTTTCCATGTGAAAAATTTACTTTTCGATCAAAGAATCCATCAAACATCGTGGATGGCGAACGTCTGCCGCTTCGTTGATCGTCGAGGTTCCATTGCCGATAGATTTACTGTGTGGCTGACATTACCTACAATCAAAGCTACGCTACATCTTTGATGTCAAATATTAAAACCATCACTGACGATACCAGCATCAGACTATCGGATCCAGGCAACAACTGCGATGCGGTGCTACTCGCTTCCATTACCGTCGCCTTTAACCTCGCTCGCCAGAGCCTACGAGCGCATACCCCGAAATCTAAGCGGTATTATTGTGCTCGTTTATTGCGTCTTCAGTCGACAAGGACCCTTCATATGTGTACCGTAATTCCATTATCACATCCTCACTTACTAAATTTGTCTACGTTCTTGCAGCCTCGCTATTTGCTAAAGTGTCGGATATTGCAATTCATCCCTTTTAAGGCCGGAGCAGAGGTTGGCCCTTTCACGTCATATTGCTTGACAGGAAGACGTGTGGGAATTGATCAGTATAGCGTCTCGATTTGAGACTTGTTATCCGTTGGAGAATTACGGATTGACGGCGTAAATATTTCCCGCCAGATAATCCGTTTTGCCCGTTCGCTTTGCACCATACTGACACATAGTCGTGGTGAATTTAATATAATCTGTGCGGTATGCTATCAGAGATTTGCCTCTGGCTTACCGATCACTATCTAATGCCCGATTCCAATCTACCCGTATTTTTATCGAGCATAAATGCTACATATTACCAATCAAGACATGGGCGGAAATTACCAGCAGATCGGCGCAAAGATGGCCGACAAAAGACAATTTGATCAAATCTCCAGAAATCGCCACGACAAGAACGGCTAATCACCCGCGATGACAGATTACGATAATGACGATAATGTCCAGTGTGTTTGTCTGAAATATTGATAGGTTGCAAATACACGACAGTCCGTAATAATACATCGGAATAACTATAACTAGAAATGGAGAATAATCCACGTGACGCTAAAGTACTTTTCATGACTCAGACACAAACACGCAAACGATGACAGTCTTGATTTGGCGTCCATCTTGATTTTGCAGCGTGGTTATTTCCATCGCGAAAAGAAGACGGAGATCGTGTTGCCGGTGGATTTTTATGATCGTGTTTATAGCACGCTTTAACGTTCAATTTCTGTTATTTGATCTCGGATTTATATCGCTGTCTCGAGCACTAAAAGGCAGTTCTCTCGAACAGACAGAAAACCTGCGATAATCCGTAGATTGTAACTTCTATAATTCCACTGTCGCCACTGTTACTTTCGTCTCTGTTCTTAGCGCACTCGATCGTTTTTGTCCGGCCAGATGATGGCGAAGTCAGACATGATTCACGGCTAAGGCAAGCCGCTCAAAACAAGCCTTATACCCTCTGACCCTATATAAGGCGAGCCTTTCTCTAGGTATAAATTATAACATCCTCTGAGTAAAGGCGAGCCTTTTTATAAATGTAACTCCTAAGGCAAGATAATAACAATGATACTCGTCACCAGACTTGAATTTACAATATTGTTCGTAATTCATTCTTCTAGGCGGTCAAATGGTTCGCATTGCTATGTGTTATCCGGATAACGACACGCTGGACTTTAACTGTTCGGGATGTCAAGTCATCCAATGGGGAAGAGGTATGATGCATAATTGATTCACTTCCTCGCCCGATAAATTTCAAAAGAAATCTTAGAATTGTGAAAATTTAGCTTCTCGCGTATCAGCTTTCCCGAACGAATCCTTTCAATGACGGTGATAAATCCATTACCAGTAAGATGAAAATATTGTAAAATGTAATTGGATTAGGCGCTATTGAAATAAACCAATTTGTCACCCCATTATGTGTGCACCTTTGAATATTTTGTAGAGGGTAAAATTCCTGTCGATGAGATCATCGTTCAGTTACATATGAAAACAATCAATGACCGCGCGTTTCACATCATTGTCGGGGTATCAACGGCAGGTATTGCGATGGCGATCTCATTCTTATCCTTCAACATATTCTTTAGAAAACTTAAGTAAGTATCAATCAATCAATCTAAGAGATCCCATGTATGGCCCCCTCCTAATTAGCCGGTCATAGATTTAAGAACTGTTGAAATGAGTTAAACTGTTAGCCCTGGCACTACCTTAAAAACCCAAGATTCCATGTATGACCCTGGTCGGTTAGAAGAAAATCATGAAGTAGCTCTCCTCGAAATTAGAATTTACTTCTTTGACCCTAGGGGTCATATGACCCATGGCCAGAACGTAGCTCGTACGTTTTCTATCAACACATTGGGGTCATATTTGGAACACTGGGCTTCAAGGTTGGACTTTTTCAGATTATGAAGTTTCTCTGTAAATATTTAGGTAATCTAAACTTATAATGAAGCAGCCTGGGAGTCAATTTGGACCCATCCCCAAGAACTATGTCGATGTGAAAATATTTCCAAAACTGATATTGATTTGTCATATGGGACACAAAATATTAACTAAAAAAAAAATATGTGCAGTTTCTCCTACTGCCAGATATATGCTTCGGTTCCCAACGAATCAATGAAACAAAATAAACGGCAATTTACATTTGTATCGTTTTGTATCGTTGATTTTTTAGATATATAAAACTATCCAGTCCCAAGCTGAATAATGTAGCCGTAATTGGTTGTATACTGGTTTATAAAGCCGTCATATTACTCGGGTTTGACGATAGGAATTTATACGCTTCTACATTTCCCGTATTCTGCACGGTTCGTATTTTCATTATGAACACGCGACGAAATCACTTGACGACATCATAATTTCATGTGCGGCTCTCAAACATTTCAGGCGCGAGCGTTTCTATTCGCAGCAGGGTTCTCACTATCGTTTGGTGCAATGTTTACTAAAACTTATCGTGTCCATCAAATATGCTCAAGGGCCCATAGTGGTCTCGTCAAAAGTAAGGTAAGTTAATTTCGTTTTCATCTAAGCCTAGAAATATTAGTTTTGTACCCTCAATTGTATAGAGTTTAACAATCGATACAATAACGTATAGTAGGCTTATTCGTGGCACTTGTGTAACGGGGAGACGACATCGACCAGAAGTTTATTGGATGGTGGAAGAAGTTGATATCACCACGCAGTAAACCCTTTGACTGGCAATAAACATCAGAAACTCATTAATTTCTCATTAACTCTTAACGTAATTCGTTCTGCAACACGCAGTTACGCGAAAGCTTCTTAAGACCTTAAAAATGAAACATAGTGAGACTCTTACAATTGCGGACTAAATGCAGGAGATGTTTGTTTACGAATCAATAGACTTCTGCACAGTTTTCCTCATCATTTCGATTACCTTGGTTGGAAATGAGTCAATTAGTTTTCTTTTTCATACACACTAATTGACTTTCTTCTATACTGGCAGTATTAACATAACATTATTTCAATCGGTTATCAGTTATTCGTTGTACAAAGAACAAACATCGCTTTTTCTTAATCGAATCATTTGTGAATACACCGGCTAAATATCCCCGGGGATCCGATCGTAATGCAAGCGGTAGGAGAATAATTCAATCCATATCCGCGTGTCCTTGGTCGCGGAATCTGCGGCTCTGACGACAAACGGGTCCCTAGAGTTGTATGAAATATCCAAACAAATATTAAGTAGCGTTGTTAGAACCAATTCAAAGCCAACCCTCTCAGAGTATCGCAATAATTGCCACCGCAATCTACGCGTAAAGCTCGTTGATATTGAGTTGGATCTATGTATGGCTTATTTCTATCGTGGTTTCAGTTACTTAAAGACAAGCAACTTCTCATCATTATTGGTGCCTTACTCCTTGTCGATACTCTGGTTATTTGTGTTTGGTGTCTTGTTGATCCTATGCATAGACAAATACTCAACTTCACCAGGGAGGTAAGTAGCTGTTTAAGAAGGTTTGTCCCGAATCTAGTCTAAATGCAATATTTCAAAAAACCAAGATCATTTCGATATCATTACAAACCAAATCTATTCCTAATTTGATTTCTATATCTGCAATTTGAAACTTGATTTTAGGATTCTCCAGATGATCCTGACGTAAAATTTGTTCCCCAAATGGCGCGTTGCCATTCGGTTCACATAGACAAATGGACGGGCGGATTTTACGCCTATAAAGGATTATTGCTCATTTTTGGTGTTTACATGGCCTGGGAAACGAGACACGTAAAAATACCGGCACTGAACGATTCGCAGTACATCGGAATGAACGTCTATAACGTAGTTGTGACCAGCGTTATAGTAGTCGCTTTATCAAACATTCTATCGACGGAACCGACGGTGGCGTACAATTGCGTTTCAGCATTTATCATCTTGTCAACAAGTGCTACATTAGCTTTACTTTTTATACCGAAGGTAAGTCTCCGTTTTACCGGTTTTCCAGTTCATTCAAAACCAATTTGCGACATCTCCGCGTACACACTGCGACGGGAAGAGAAACTGCTTGCGTAAACCTAAACGATTATGTACGAATAACGTGAACGACGTCAATTTGACTCTGTTTTCAATGATTTTTTTTCTGCACATTTTTTATGCTTTCAGATTTATACTATTATAAAGTCGGATGGCAATCCGGTGATAACCACTTCCGGTTTGATGGTCGAGGCAAACACCAGACGATTCGCCGTCGACGAAAAACGAGAACTATACTACAGAGCGGAAGTACAAAATAGAGTCTATAAGAGAGAACTGATGGAGGTAGATTGAAACTATTCGATATCGCATAAATTCGACTTAGATTATTTCGGACGCACGGACGGATGAATGAATGAATTTTTTATTTTGCAAAATAAATTGTTACATAATTACAGGATCATAGGATGAAATTACAATATGCACATACCATACACACACATTAATACACATATCATCTTGGAGTAATCATTCGAAATCATTTCAAATGATTACTCCAGGATATCATACAACATATAATAGATGTAACGCTATAAATTGCGTTGAGAAGCTAAAAGCTTATACGGGTCCTTATCCCTCTAGATACGAACACGCGCACACACACCACATACGCACAAACATATACCATGCAGACGTTACTAAGCAAGAAAATGGGAACGGAATGATCAAAACTGTACATTTTATGGAACGAGATTTTTGGAAAAGTCCTCCAGTCGTATTCTACAATATCAACTACCATCGACTGAGAGTGTAACATTACATTGCGTGGTAGTAGATAATGAAGTTTGGCTAATAAAATGCTTAAAGCGAGATATTGTAGTTTAGCTCTGCCAGTACTATCATTTGTAAGGATTACCACAGGCGCTGAAATTCTCATTAGTTGACTGTAGATTCTTCAGTCACCGCGCGTCAAACATTCATTGCGTTCGCGTCTGAGTAAACCCCGTTCTCGTCACAATGTAGCATCATTTATTTTTTTCGATGGTAATAGGATATCTTCAGACTGAATAGTTGCTGATAACAATTCAATATATGGTCGAATATCTTAGAAAAGTCTATTCGTTTTTTTTTCCAGTTGGACCAAGAGCTTACGCGTCTGCAGAAGTTATTGAAACGACCTTCATCTCCTTACACTAGCAACATGCTGTTTTCACCGGATATCAAGAAGAATGGTCGATCCCCTCTTACAGGAAGACACATGAAAGGCGACGAAAAACGACCGTACGTATAACGGCATTACCATAACTACGTTCAACGAAATTAGCCGTAAAATAAACCGTATCCAAATTTGAAATAAAGCGGAAACTGGCAAATCGTGTTATCACACATGTAGCTCAGTTTCTAACGAAATTACAGCAACAAACACAATTTTCCAATGCACGAGATATCTCATTTTCCTGCTAAGGATTGTATGGATATTGACGGGGGGATTTTTCTCATTGCAGTAGTTTCGAAGCTTCTGACGAAGACGACATTCCTACTGAGCTTCCTGAAGTCACATCCGGGTATTTCTCTGGCCGGAAACGCAAACTAGAGAAGGAGGATTCCGGTATATATAGCGTGTCGTTTAAGAGCAACCGTAGCAACGTCATATCGACAATGGAGTCGAGCTTCTCGATCGACGAGGAGACCGAGGTTACTGAAATTGAAGGATTAAGCGAAGAGTACGAACGACGTTATCTACATTGTAGTACAGAGGCGCATAGTCGAGACAATCATTCTGTATACCGTCCTAGAAGGCAGTCGCGACACGACGGAACACATCCCGAACGACAATCGCTTCTCAGAAACTGTGACTTATCACCGAACGACGACGAATATTCGTCGATATTCGTGCATAAAGAGCGCAGTAACAGCGATCTGAACGAGATTGAAATGCAGGAGTTTAATACCAATACCAAAACGTTCATACCCGGTACATCTATGCAAAAATCTTACTCGGACAATCAGGGTGCGAGACGGATAGGTGGCTGGGGTGTGACACCGATTGTGAAGGTCACCCCGCCGCAAGAGGAAATCGATCGCAGACGCACTATACGTAAAAGTCATAGCAATTACGAACAAAGACGAATACAACAGGAATTCCTGAAAATAAAACGACAACTCAAGTCGCTCAGCGACATCAAATGCGAAGTGGCGGAAGTATGACGTCAGGATGATTACGTCCCGCTATTTCGCGTCGTGCTGTAGACGAATTTCTTCGATAAAATTTATAATTTGATTATAAGATTCACGCGTTATTTTTCTACAAAAAATAGATAAATAGAATTGAATCTAAAACGGAAAAGACGTACTGAACTGCAGACGCAATCGAATCGTTTTATATCGCTTTGCTATGGATGATTTTGTTGTGTCATGACTAAAAACGTGTATTTCAATGTTTGTAATGTAAACCACAGTGCTGGCGTTGTCTACGTCTCCTAAATGATGTTGAACGATGTTTTGAATTTTTATCACATATTGAATAGAATTATTTTCTAAGTCGTTGTTGAATAACATTAAGATATAACAAGCTTCCCTTGTAATGGTTGTAAAATGATATATCGATATGAAATCAGTTCCCACTATTTTCCTCTCTGTCGTTAGTACAGGAATCATAATTCGTGCAGTTCAAGTTCGACCAGTTCTATTTTTGTTCGTTCACTCGACATTTTTATTTCATGTATATATAAATATATACCATAGGAATATCATGATATTGATGAATGTGTATCATCTCGTATATGTTCGGAGCCCTTCTGTGGTAGCTAAAGCTTTTGCAAAAATGTGATAAAACAGAATATTCTTCTAAATCTATCCGAAAGGTTTTCAATAGCTCGGAGGTATATTGACTCACAGTACCGGCGTATTGGCACCATTTCCACGATCGCAGAGAGACAACGCCCACAGTTATCAGAAATATTCTTAAAAATAGGCACAATAGGCATAAATACATGTATCTATAATTCACTCGTAATAAAAACCACAAGTCGGTCTTCCTTAATTGAAAAGAAAACACGATATATTGAAGTCATTTGACATTTTTGATAGGATTGTCCCATGACAGTTAAATATAGTTTCAATGTGTACGAAATATGGTCATTTCTATCGAACATTTCTACGCTACGGAAAAGAATATCATAAAATTGTTTATGCGTTCAATTCATAAACGTGAAAAGTGTGCCAAAAATGATTTTCGTGTATGAGGAAATATTGTCTCTTATCGATTAAGAGATTTGAGCTTAGATAAAATTTTGATGTGAATCCAACCGAAAATTGTGTCTTTTTATATTTACTGAATAATTTGAATAAAAACGTATTTTGTATGTTGTGATGGTATTATATATGAAAGACTAATAAATAATTTGTTACTTGAAAACAAAATCTAGTTATTTCTTGTATTTCGATTACTCTTCTTAATACCACGGTATTCCGACGATGACCGCAAGAAATATAACAAACATTTTACTGTTCTATTTACGAAGTGTATTTCTAGATATATCCACTATTCTATATTAATATAATCAGTGTACTTCGGCACTGCTTGTTAGATAGGGCTGCCGAGTTGTTTCGCCAAAACTAGTCTTTAATTGATTAGAATCGATTATACTAAATCAGAAACGCTTGCATTCGCAATATTTAAGTGACCCAAATGTTATCATCTCTAGGCAAGTCGATCGGTTTATCAGGTCATAGACTTTAACCAAAAATCCACACTCATACAGAGATCCATAGATATCATATATAAATATATATACATATATTTGGTATTGGAAGTTATTATACAAGTTATGAACGTTCATCTTCAAATCCTCGGTGACATGACTGGTGATTCTAGTGATATTTCCACGGTAGATCACCCGTATAGGTGACATCACAGGTGGCTGAAGCGGGGACACCATTTGAAAAAATGGTTTCCAAATACCCTCGTGAACCAGAGGTGGTTGAACTTGGGGAGGATGATGATGAAATGATAGTAAGTAAGATAAACAAAATTTTATGCTATTCTGATAACCAGTTCGATATTTCCTTCAGTCTCGTCTGTAGATCTTACCCATCTATTCTGCTGTATATAAAGTACTCAATATAAAGACGAAACGCTGTGAGCAATGTTTATTTCAATATCATTCCATTTAGACCATTTATGGTTATCTACCGATGAGATGTTATCATTTTCTGTACTGGCTCTCGGCTATCCTAACTATTGGTCTTCTGCAAGCTGCTTTTGTTTGGAGACCGCAACTGCAAATATACCTCTTATATCGTGCGTGTCCACTATCGGAGGCCACACGAATTCTGGTCAAGGTAATGAAAAATAACACAAATCCTACCCTGAATCTCACACCTGAAGATGATCTCTAGGGTGAGATTGAAACGTCGTGTATTCTAGAATCAATTCTCGATCTTATAACACCTTTAATTTGTACATAGTGGGTTTTTATCGTACAAACCTTACGTATATTGTTTTTTGTTATCGGATCAAATGAATGAATTTTAGAAAGTTGACTATTCGTTCCTAGGATTATTTTGGCCAAATCTGCGTAGAATCTGTGGAAACAGTTACTATTCCGAGCTACCGCGAAAATAAACCGTCGACCGTATTGCGTAGGTTTTACAACAGGAATGTGTACTACATATTCGACGACGACAAACAGCGTTACGAAAGACTGAGGTAGAACTGAAATTGTTCTAATCCTTTTTCTAATCATTCTGTAAATATTCAATCGACACCACTTTCATCAATTGCATTTTTGGTATACAGGGCGTTTACATTGGATACGACATGCGGCTATTTTCATAACCAATGCAAAGGTTGGACTCCGAGAGAACGAGAAATTAAGAAAATCCTGTATAAACCGAATATCATTGAAATCGAAGAGAGGCCGATTCATCATTTAGTTGTATATGAGGTACGCGGGAGGTTTTCGTGAGAGGTTTAGGAGAACCATAAAATAAAATAGCTTCTCTTGAATCGGCTACAAAATTGATATCTTGTTTCTCCTGAGCTGAGCTTAGAAATTGACCCGGCCGGCTGCCCATCTGCCCTTTGCATTACTCCTTTAAAAGTCGTTATCAAGCTAACCATAACAGACTTGGTAACTATGGAAAAGAACTGATTACATATTTTATTGCGGTAATGACCTGGTCGATTAGGAGAAACGAGGGATCATTTTTAGCCAAAGATTATATATAAGAGTTGAGGTAAACAAACCATTTATGGATTTGTTTCAGGCATTGAATCCTATATACGCGTTTTGTACTTACGCCCTGATCGTCTGGTGTGCTCAAAATTATGTTTTGTATTCGGGATGTATTTTCTGTATGGCTGTTATTTCTGTGAGTCTATCGGTTTGGGAGACGAGGAAACAAACGAAAACGCTTCGGAGAAAGGTCGTGTCACAACGTCCGGTTACAGTAGTAAACAGAAACGGAGGTTAGTATGGACGGGTTTTACGCACTGCGCAATATTTAGTAGAACGTTTCTTCTTAGAACCGAGAACTTGGGAGAAAATACCACAATCCTACCTACAATATAACTTTTCAGCCGAAGAAGAAGTTTCCTCAGCGGACTTGGTACCCGGGGATATCATAATCATACCACAAACGGGAGCGGTGATGGAATGCGATGCTGTACTTCTAAACGGCTCGTGCGTTGTCAATGAAAGCATGCTCACAGGTAGAAACGAAGACCAATCATACTGGCGTCCGAAATTGATAGCGCAGTCAACAAAAATCCTGTCGTCTTTCCAAGAAAGCCGACGACTGTCTCGAAAGTTTCCCGCCGACATCTATTAAGACCCTTTACTAGAGGTTATTGCTTCTCGTCTAATATGTAAAAGGCAGTCTTTGATTTCCTGTGGGTGTTGGTGGTACAAGCAACGCTTTGACACCATGTGGCACTTCGCCCATGTTTCCCGTTTGCGATTAACATTGCGTCGTTGTCTGTTCTCCCTGTGGTCACCAGCGACACGATCAGTCGCTGGGTGTTTAACTCGACGTTCCTACAGATACACGTTTAATATATTTAGGCTCTAACTTCTTTATTGATGAATAATTGCCACCTTCTTGAGTGGGAGAGACTTCTCTAGATCTGTTTCATGTTGCAAATGCCCATGCAATGATTTTCAAACAGGCTTACCTCCCCGACGGCCACCAACTGATGGTAAACAAAAATAAAATGAAATTGAAATTCTTAATTCTTACAGGAGAAAGCGTCCCTATTAGGAAAACGCCTGTAGCCAATGACCTTACGGTCTACTCATCTGTTAAACACAAATGCAACACATTATTTTGTGGAACTCAGATTTTGCAAGCCAATGGCAAAGGAGTTGTAAAAGCTTTAGTCCTGCGTACAGGTTAGTGATAGCTATTCATATCTGAAACTGATGTAATTATGATTTTTTTTCGAATGTTACATTAGTAACGTAGAAAGTTCTGGCCACAAATGAATTTCGAAGACACCTTCAAAATGTATTCTAACTACATGACATTCGTTCTAGGATTTGCAACAGCCAAAGGGGAATTAGTTCGTAGCATTCTGTTCCCGAAACCAGTCGACATTAAATTCTATGAGGATACAATAAAAGTGCTAGGCATTTCACTAGTTATCGGAGCTATTGGATCCATATATACAGCGATCGTGTTGCACTTCAAAGGGGTTTGTATCCTTTCTTAGAAACTGATCGTTCTCAGAAGTATTGAATATTTGCAGATAGGTCTATACGGATAAATGAATTAGGATGTGTGCTAAATCAACTGACTTCGAAACTAAATTACGTAACGATTTTTACCAACGTCGGCTACCTTTAATCGTTCCATCTGTGGTTCTACGTTTGCTTTCGGAAAAAGAAACTAAAACCCGCTTTATCACTTAAGAAAATCAACACGATTATTTTCCAAGCCTATTATTTCATAAGAAGATCAACATTGTTAGGTATTTCTCCGTTATAGGCATCGTCAGAAAATATTATGTGGAATGCTTTGGACATCTTCACGTTCACGATACCCGTAGCTTTACCTACCGCGATGACTATAGGCAATGCGTACGCTCAAGGTCGATTGAAGGAAGAGGAGATTTATTGTTTGAGCCTAAAATATATTAACTTTTGCGGTTCACTCGACGTTGTTTGTTTTGACAAGGTATGTGTACTGTACATAACTGTACAATCACAATTAACCCTCAAATCATTCATATTCAATAGATTTTAACATTTTTCTCTGTATCACGAATTCTATGTATATAATCTACTTTTTTTTTCATTTTGCAGACCGGGACATTAACGAACGAAGGATTAACACTTTGGGGCGTCAGTAGCGTCGAATACCAGAGGTAGAGCTTCCAGGCATTCTCATATTTTCCATAGAAATTTCAAATTTGCTCCAGCTCTTCTCAGAATTAATTCCACGTGTCTGAAACTCGTGCCTTTGTAGGTTTCATCTGAATCAAGACCCTAGTTCGCTACCGGTGTCGCCTTTTACGATCGGAATGGCGACGTGTCATTCGTTAGCGAAGATAGATGGCGAGGTAGTCGGTTATCCACTTGATCTAGTGATTTTCCAGTCAACGAAATGGGTAAGGGCTAAACCTTCTAATCAATTTCCATTAGAAACTTTTAGAATTTAACAAAGCCCGAAGGCGAAATGGGAAGAGTGGTAAATTGTTATTTCATTTTTGTTTAATGTCCTGTTTTTTAAGGAATTTTTTGACCACGACATGGAAGGCGGATTATCCGTTGTCTCGCCCAGAGATGACACAATGAAACACGTAAGTCGAAGTGCAATTGACTAGAAAACCTAAACATAAGAATATCGAATAGAATGTAACTGCTATCCTTAAATAATTCCAGCGATATGCTATTGTAAAGCAATACACATTTTCATCTGCACTGCAATGTATGACAGTCGTTGTTGAAAACTTAGCGGAATCGGGCGCTTATTTTACTTTCACAAAAGGTTCACCAGAGAAATTAAAATCCATATGTTTACCAGAAACAGGTTGGAAAATTGAATCTGCAACAAAACTCAATACAACTTATCAAACACCAAATTTACTTCAACATACATATTTTCCAGTGCCGACAAACTTCGATGCTGTTCTGCAGGCATACACGCGACAAGGCTTCCGTGTAATAGCCCTCGCATTCCGTCCACTCTTACAAACAGAAGTTTATTCACTCCAAGCTGAAAATCGGTAACAATCTTAAGAATTTAGATTCTGTACTCTCCAGTAATATGTCCTTAAGACCATGGTCGCCACCAGAGGGGGCTAAGGGGTCGGAGATGCGGACGACCCCCATTTCTAAATCCAAGTTCCGCATTTTCATGAGTTCCAAATTTCATTTTTTCATATTCCGGAAATTTCATGAATATTTTGAAGGTCCAGAAACCGCCCTTCACAAGCTTTCAAAAATTAAAACTATTTAAGAACATTCAAGCAATTTCAAGGATTCAGAAATGCTCGTTTGCCATCGGCGCTCTGCGGAGACGGTGCAAAGTATTGCATGTAGTTCTGCTTCTGTATTAATTCTAACTGGAATGGATAAAACCAATGAATGGATAAAACCAGTATCAATGACCAACCCCAGTATCCCAGTATAATGAAAAGAAAAACTTTTTCGTATTTTAGGTGTAGCTTAGAATCAAACCTTACGTTTCTGGGAATTATAATTTTGAAGAACACATTGAAACCAGAAACAATTCCAGCTCTTGAAAAATTAACAAATGCTGATATCAGAACGGTGATGGTTACAGGTAATCTGATTCTACGCGTGAGGCATAATTTCTCTTTTGCCATTTCTTATTATTTTTTTTTGTGGATTATATATATATTTCCAGGGGATAATTTGTTGACCGCTCTAAAAGTTGGGCACGACTGTAACATTCTGAAACCTGACCGCGATACGTACGTCGTCAATACAACTAAACATAAAGATAAACTGATCTTATCTTATCAACAACTGGAAGGCGATAACAGCTCGACCCAGGTTCAAATATTTTCAAACGTATATCAAATCATTAAGCTTCAAAACAATGGATAAATATTGAATACAGATAGAAAAATTGTAGCATTTGGTTAAATTCTCACGAGTGCGAATTGCAAAATAATCTCCACGCGACGAGCTGTTTAAAGATTCTACGGAATGTGTTATACATGCGTCTTCGTGCATCTGTTTTCAGGGCGCTGAAAATTTTCCTATACCGGATACAACTCGCGATTTTCAGTTGGCGATTGATGGCAAAAACTTCGCTCTTATCCACGCATACGATTCGGAATTACTTCAGAAGGTAGTGTCGTAATTATAAAGAATCTTGTATTGTATTTCCCCGGCTAGTTATGGAATTGAATGAATTTTCTTTCAGATTGTACTGAAAGGTGCAATTTTCGCGCGGATGTTGCCTGAACAGAAGGTACAACTAGTTGAGGCCCTACAGGGCATTGGGTCAGTACTCACTACGGTTCATTTTCAACTATAAATACGTTACTGAAATTGTATTTAAGTTTGCACGCTCCTGCAGGTGCATACAATATAGTCAGAATTACCTAATTCATTTGCTTGCAAAATTTCTATTTGTTTATCTTTCGGATTCAGTACATATGCAACAAAAGCTACAAATCGATTTCTATGAAATGACTAACTCGATTTGAATGTCGAATTTTAGATACTCGGTAGGTATGTGCGGCGATGGAGCCAACGATTGCGGAGCTCTGAAAACGGCTAATGCTGGCATATCCCTGAGCGTCGCCGAGGCTTCCGTGGCATCTCCATTTACATCGAAGAAAACCAACATATCTTGCGTTCCGAAATTGATCAGGTTTGAACGATAGTTCGATATAATTAGTATCTATTCGCTATATCTCTCATATCGGGACACAGTTAACGTTATATCTTTTTCAGAGAAGGCCGTTGCGCTCTTGTGACAGCGTTTGGTGTTTTCAAACATCTGCTAGCAACACACTGGCTCTATTTCACCCTGGCGCTGTTACTGTTTTGGGTAGTTTGAATCGAAATTGTAATTCTTCAACGTTTTCTTCCGACCAATATGTCAGATTAGCTCAAGTAAATGACCATACTTTTCAGAATGTTCTGGATTTCTACGATAGTCAGTACGTGTTCATGGATCTGGCGTGTTTGATCTTCCCGACAATATTTTGTTAGTATTTTCAACAGTATTCGAAGATGAATCATGAACTGTGAAAATCTTCTGATGAAGTTGGTTTCAAGTTCTGATAATGCCCATTTAGTTTTTTCTTCATATTGTGGGTTTTTACTTCAAATCTTCTGATAAAATCAAATTGTTCATATATTACAGTTGGAAATGTAGCGGCCTACGCGAAACTAGTGCCCCGCCAACCACCTACATCACTGTTCAGTTTCCACTCTCTTTTCTCCGTTCTCTCTTTTCTCATACTCAACACGGCATTTGCAGTCGGACTTTTGAAACTCATCGAAATTCAGCCTTGGTAAGATTTATCAACTGTCACGCCGTAATCACTGCATTCAGGCCGTAGAAGATATACGTTTTTGTTATTTGTTCGTCTTTCGTAGGTATATGCCTTTTGAATACAAAAGGGAGGACGAGTTGAACTTCGAAAGTTATGACAACACGGCGGTATATTTGTATGGTTGTTTTTCATTCGCTTGTTCCGTCATTTCGTTTTCCTGGGGAGCGCCATACCGTCAACCACTTTACAAATACAGTACGTTACTTTCAACAAGTCTTCCTTGTAATATGATAAATCCTACAAGGCGAATTCACGAGTAGTTAGTTATACGTTTAAGATCTGTCCGTTCTAAAATTTCGTATTAAATGATGATTTAAATCAAACAGCCATCAAAACTAACCCAATCAGTTGCTTGCCAGTTCGGGCTGGTTAGAAGATTGTTTGATGAACCGAATTATCTCAACTTCGTTTTAAACAGAAAATTCTGTAAATTTTACCGCCGATCACACAACGCTATATCTGTACTTCGATTATCGATTTCAAAATCAAACCCCTGGTTCCGCTTCCGGCAGGTGAGGTAGGTTTGGAAAGGACAACAAATCAAATCAAATCGGAGCAAATATACCAATCAAATCAAGGGTCATTCCCGATTTTAAGATACAAAGGAAAATCTGCACGGTATACAGTAAACAGCCTTCTCGATATCGAGTTCCAAAAGATTTTAGACTACTCTGTATTTGTTTTAGATTGTGTACCCTAATCCCCTTACAACAATTCCACCTTTATACCGTATACATACTAAAAAATGCATATATTCTAATAATGCATACATTCAATAACTGAATTTATCAATTCATTGTGAAGTATTTCGTATTTTAGAGGTATTTCTCGTTGGTATGACGGTCTTGTTTTTCGTCGTGATCGGGCAATTCATCTATCCACCTAATTTCGCTGTATATCTATTCGGGGTATGTAAATCTGACTTGAAATTAAAAAAAAAAAAAATCACTCAGTCATCTCAACAAAACAAAAAGAAATTCCTGGTACCTGATAGTACCAGGTAGCTCACGAATGAATTCATGACTCATAGTGCATTTCACTTTCTTTTTCGTAATGTGCATTCAACGCAATCATAAAAATGAATTGAACAATGTTGACATCGTAAACAGTAATAATAAAGGCAACTTTTTTACTTTATTAACAATCTTTCTCACTGATAATGTTTTTTTTTAGATGAAAATGGCCCCATCGCTTATATTCCGATGTATTATGCTACTTTATTGTTTAGCTGCAAATTTAACCATCATTATTTGGGAGGTAGATTGCATTTCGGCAATATTTTGATAATGAAATTTCATGATACGTTCTGGATTTCTAATAATCGTACGCTATCTTTGTAGACGTACGTTGTACAAGAGTTTCTATGGAACTTCGTTGTACCGAAGATCATCGCTCGAATTGTCGGACCGGGTACGAAATATGAGCAGTTACAGCAGCAAATCGACGACGACTCTCAGCAGGAATACCTGTGGTCATCAGCTGATCGTCTGTCGTACAGGTCGAGTCAGCACGCCGAATCAGAGTTGGTTATTCCGGCCATTAACACCAGTACCGATGAAATCAACCTCCTAATGCCCAGGCATTCTCAACCGAGACTAAGCCTACCGTCCATTATCACGATGCGGAAACAGCGTCGCAAATCGTTCAATATCTATCGGACTCCGAATATGTTTGTTCCGCCTACGCGTAAAGTCAGATCCGCCGTCGAAGTAAACAATATCGATACGGCGTTCTTTCAGGTTTTTAATTCAGATTCTAGCTTGGATCTGATCTATACCGCGGAAGAAGAGAAATTTATTGATGGTGGTTTGCAGGGTGTATTTAATGAATATACGTCGCACATCGACCTGACATTAAGCAACATGAACGGCGGAAGCAAATACGAGTTACCAACTCGTAATAATGAACTCGCTAAGAAATACGGCCTGGAAATATTCATCGATGATACAGATTCCGCTAAGCGAATGAAAAACTTTCACCAGAATCATAAACAACATGATGAAAAGTCTCAAAATCAGCACGTTAAGTCATTTCAAAGACAAGATTCTGAGCATTGTCCAAATAGCAATGGCCAGATGGAGATATCTAAACACTCAAACTGCCTACAGTCTGAAGAATATACTCCCGAATTTTCAGACAATATCGAGTATCTAGAAATGGATGATACTGATTTTTGGGATTCTCGAGTACCGGAAGACCGGCCAGATTCCGGACTGACGAATCGAACTGAGCGTCGACTGCCTTTACAAATATTACACAAACAAGCGCAGTCAGAAAAACATATCAGACGATCTAGTTTACCCGTATTGATAACTGAAGAGCGTTATTCAGAAAACACATCGAAAATTGATTCAATCAATGAAAAAACTGTTTCTCTAAATGAACGTTCTTCGTCTGTGCCGATGATTGCGTCAAATGTGGGAGGGCTCCAGCAATCATCGTTTTCACCTGCACCGAAACAACATCAATCATTCGCATCATCGTCGTTATCGTCATTATCATCACCTAGTCGAAGTCAGTCGCATCGTCATCACAAACGTCATAAGAAATTCAACGCGCAGGCAGTTACAGGAAAAATGAGATCATTGGACAGTCTATACAATAAACACATCCCTGAAATAGACGGTTAGACACATCGACCAATCATTGATCAAATTCGGACATTTGAAACAGAATGTTCATGTTCTCTTCGCGTCATCTGGGATATAGAAATTGACCTAAAATACTGAGATCATTCGGAGTTCACGTGCTATCAGTGATTTAGAGACTTTCTTTCAAATCCATGTGATTCATGTAAATAAATACTCTTATTCAAAATATTGCCTAAAATGCTTTTTTTTCATTTATTTCGTCGACGCGACTATTGTCTAGTTAAATACAGCTGCACTTGAATGTTTATCTTCTGATAATCATCGAGAACGTATTTTCATAATTCTTTCTCCATTCAAAACCACAAACATTGCATACATTCAATAAAGGACACAAAATATATGAATAGGAATTGTATAATTCCTGGAAAATGATCGAAAGTGTTATTGTTAAGGGATAAACATCTTCAGAATTCAGAAAGTTATCGCAGGTTTATATCCAGTAAATTTTTATGTTTGTTATACTGTCAAACGATCCACGGGAGGGGCAAAGAAAGCCACGCCAAACTAGGAAGTTTTATTCAGTTATATCAAAAGGAACGTTTTTTTTTTTAGTAATCTGACATGATTTATTGTCCTTGCAAATATGTAGTTTAATTGATGAATCTCTTAAGATTTTATGCGTTTTTTGCTGAATGGTGAATATTTTGCTCAATGGGGTTTTTTCGATCTGGAAAACCCACATTCTATTGAGAAAAACTGTATAAAACTAGCGAAAATTTGAACATTTTCATAAACAACTGAGATTCCTGAAGCACAGGTCGCAAGAAAATTCAACACTTCAACAAATGTAAGTAACAAACTCTCAATGAGACTTTCTTCTAGATTGCAATTTCTTATATATGGATTTATTTTGTTTTCTATTTTTTTTTCTATCCGAAGATGCGCTCTTTAGTTTTATTGGCTCTGGTTTGTTTGGTGGTGGCACTGTACTCTGTTCAGCCGGGAGAAGCAGCGACATACCACTGTCGTCGTTATTGTTTTATTCGCTGCCATTATTTCCCTGGATATGGCTGGAGATGTTTCATCTACTGCAGGTATGGATGCATCAGACATTACCACAAACGAGACGTTGCTGAAGTAGCCAATGTAAGTTTTTTTTTCTATTTTATGTTATCAGTTTATCGTAATCATTTTTTATTTCGAAACGAATGTAACAAGACACTGACTGTATTTCATATTGGTATAATCGACTTTTCATAGGAAGCGAATAGAACAGATACCGAACACAAAGTACACAAAGTATCAATTCCGAACAACTTCGATTTCTTCGATATAGACGAAGATGAAAAGATATCAGTGGATGAATTTGCCGCTGGAATGAATTTGGATGACGATGATGCTAAATTCTTCATACACCAGGCCGACAATAATGGTAAGTTACGAGTAATAATGTTGGTTAATCTACTCTTGCAATGTGTGTGATAATGTTCTAAACACAGAACTAAATACAGATTAGATATACCGTGTATCTCCTACATTGCAGAGGACTCATTTGTTGACAGGGAAGAATTCAAAAACGCTCCCTGGCCATTCCAGGAAAAGAATGATGGTAAGTGAAAACTACTGTAAATTGTCGGTTATCCTCCAACTTACATCAAATCTGTATCTTCGTATCTTTATTCAAAATCTCTTTTCATATTTTCAGTTGAATCGTGTGACTGCAAGAAACCATAACCGAGTGAAGCAATGACAAATCGCTCTCACTAGACTAGCACATACCTACATAGATTACTGCAACCGTCCAATTTATTTATATATGACAATTTTACTAATTTACTAATTCTATCGTGTTCCATGTATTTCTGTTATTCTTTCTTTGATTCTTTATTGATGATTGAGTGAAATATTAATTATTGTTATCATAATTACACTTTTTGTAACAAATAATAGATCTGATGATATTTATTCGCTTCTACGTAGAATTATATTTTCATAACAGATAAGTATGTAAAATACCGCATAATAAACTATGAGATATAGATAGATGAAAAAATGTCTTTGTATTCTTTGATTAAGTGATTCTGACTTTTATTACGCGTTCTCGTAGTGGTTCTGATGAGATATTTCAACGTATGATGGAACTCGGGAGCGAGGAAAAGACAAAGTCCCTCTTTGTGCCAACCTTATGAAACATGCAGAATTCCTTGACGGAGGAGTTACGACTTACGACTTACGAATTTCTAAATGATCGAGATACAACGTTGTTAATGGTGGTGCCCGGTGGTATTTGATGGAACAGTCAGCGGTTACGTCGTTTATCGCAGAGGACTTCAATTTATTATGGTGGCTGATTCGATTCATACTAAACACTTTTTCTGTACGGCGAGAGACACGATAAAAAATTTTCATACTGGCCCGTTTTTTTCTTTTCTCGCGCGAGATAATAGATCTGGTGGTATTTATTCGTTTTTAACGTAAAAGTATATTTTCATAGAAAAAGATCAGTGTGTAAAATACCGCATAATCAGCCATAAAATTTAGATAGTTGAAAATTATATCTTCCAGTTTTTCATTGAAATTTATTATGATTCTTTTTACACGGTCCAATAGTGGTTTTGATTTATATTTCAACCAGCCTTTCTTGAAGTGAAAGTATGCCATGTCGGACAAAGAAGTATATAATATCAACTTATTCTCATTTCAAAAGGAAAGGCTTTTGAATCTGACACGATTTATTGTCCTTGCGAATATTTAGTTCAATTGATGACTCTCTTTATTAAGATTTTATGCATTTTTGGCTGAATTGTGAATATTTTGCTCAATGGGGTTTTTTCTATCTGGAAAACCCCTTATAAATTTGAGCAAATACTGCATAAAAGTAGCGAAAAACCGAATATTTTTATAAACAACTCAGATTACTGAAGAAAAGTTTACAAGATTATTCAACACTTCAACAAATGCAAGTAACAATCTCTCAATGTCCATTCTCTTTTCGTTTAATGAATTCGTTTTATGAACTTATTTTTTTTTCCAGCTGAAGATGCGTTATTAAGTGTTATCGGTTCTGGTTTGTTTGGTGTTGGCGCTCTACTGCATTCAGCCGGGAGAAGCAAGAACATTCCATTGTAATCGTTATTGTAGAGTTCGCTGCGTTTATAGCAGATGCGGCCGGTGGACTTGTGGTATCCGCTGCTATATCGCTTGCCACGGACGAAGGCACAAACCGGAGACGTTTCTGATGTAGCCGCTGTGAGTTTTTTTCTGATTCTTTTATATCATCATCAGTGTTATCTGAATCGTTTTCAATTTTGAAACGGAAGTGATAAGAGACTGACTGTATTTCACGTTGGTGTAATTGACGTTTTATAGGAAGCAAATAGAACACGGCACCAAGAACACGATGTAGCGATCCCGAATGATTTCGACAGCTTCGATATAGACGAAGATGAAAAGATATCTATGGAAGAATTTGCCGCTGGAATGAGTTTGGATGACGATGATGCAAGATATTTCATACACCAGGCCGACAATGATGGTAAGTTGCGCATAGTAATGTTGGCTAATCTACTCGTACAATGTTTGTAATAATGTTCTAAACACAAAACTAAATACAGATTAGATTTACTGCAGATCTAGATTTTTTTTAGATTTAATCTATTGCTCCAGATATTATGCAATTTTTTCGAGCACAGGATACAAAACAATAAACAATTTACAGTAACACAGTAACACAGTTACAATTACTCCAGTTACATTTAAAATATACAGTTATTGTAACAGTTTCTTCTTCTATACATATTTCATTATACACGTGATGTGCACAGCGATGGCTAGGCGATTCTATGTGGGTTTTTTAATAAATACTGCTAGCTTACTCAATATGTTTGGGTCTTGTGAAGTAAAAAGATTCATAAAATTTCTTAAGTTAGGGATATTTAGTGGTTGTTGCGGTATGTAGCGACTTCTTAAACTTTCAAAAAAGTACACTCATTATGAAATGGTATTCGTCGACAATTTTTCCTAGGTTACATTTGGTACAAAGTCGTTCATTGCGGGGAATATGTTCGTATCTTCCCGTTTCAATCGGTAGGTGATGGTTAGAACAACGGAACCGTATTAAAATTGTCCTTAGGTCAAATGGTAACGCTAGTGAACATATTTCCCGCCCCCAATTCAGCTTAATAATTCCGTAAGCATCTAGTTTTGTTGAGGCTTCAATTGTCTGGTGCCATTTCTGTTTAAATTGGTCTTGTAAACGTAGTTTAACAATTTCTGACAAATAACGGCAGTTCGGGAAAGATTGTTCGTACCAAATATAACTTATGGACCACAGTTTTCTAAGATCGACTGGATTCACGTTATCCATTTACTGGTCTTACCATTTACATGATTTTTTGATAGGATGCGATATATTTTACCGGAATGAGTGTTGCTCTCTGTAATCAGGTGTCCCCAAAACTTTACCATTCTGACTTTTATTTGTATTTCAAAGGAAAATCGTCCTAATTCTCTGTAAACCATAGCGTTTGGTGTTGCACGTTTCAATTTCAATAGGTATTTGCAGAACATAAGGTGTATTTTCTCGATTGCATCTAAGTTCGAGAAACCCCGTATTTCACTACCAAAAGTAAGGATTGATCCAACCATTGCATCAAAAATTCTAAATGCAATGTCTATAGTTAAAGAGTATTGCTGTACTTTTTAAGTACAAAAAATAGTGCTTTTTTCGCTTGGTCGCAGACATCGCCTACATTGTATATCTCCTACATTGCAGAGGACTCATTTATCGACAGGGAAGAATTCAAACACGCTCCCTGGCCATTCCAGGAAAAGAATGATGGTAAGTGAAAACTACTGCGAATTGTCGGTTATGTTCAAACTCCGAGCAGATCTTTATCCTCGTAATTTCATGTAAAATCTCTTTTCGTATTTTCAGTTGAATCGTGTGACTGCAAGAAACCATAACCGACTGGAACATTAACAAATCGCTCTCACTAGACTAGCACATACCTACGTAGATTACTGCAACCGTCCAATTTATTTATATATGACAATTTTATATTTCATTCGCTTTTAACGTGAAAATATATTTTAATAGAAAAAGATAATATGTAAAATACCGCATAATAAACTATGAAATATAGATGGATGTCAAAATATCTTATTGAGTTTATATGTATCCTATTACACGTTCCAATAGTGGTTTGTTTAGGTTCATAATTCATCGTACGACTAAAAAGAACGAGGAAAATGCACAATCCCTACTTATACCAACTTCGTAAAACACGCAGAACTCATTGACTGAACAGTTCCGATCTATTTATGTCTAAATGACGGAGATACACCCTTGCTAATGGTAGTGCCCGGTGGTAATGGATGAAACACACGGCGGTGACGTCGCTTAACGCAGAAGACGTCACTGCAAGTAAAAATGAATTAACTTTATAATCAAAGTGCTCAGTTTTTATGATAAGTTAATCAAATTGGAATAAAAGAAATTAAGGAAGACAGACAGTTAAGGTTTTCCACATCATGTAGATGTTTTGACGGAGGCTACGAACAAAAAATACTTAAGTTATCAATATACTTTATTGATGTCGGTGTTTTTATCGATTGGTCCAGCAAAATGGTGGATTTCCCCATCTTATATATTCCAATGTTTCATTCTTCTCAATTGTTTAGCTGCAAATTCAAATAGAATTCATAATTAACTGGGTTGTAAATTACATATATTATTTTTTTTAAACACGCATCAAATATTGTTTCAAATAATGGAAAAACTGTTTCTCTAAATGATCGTACTTCGTCTGTGCCGATGATTGCGTCGAATGTGGGAGGGCCCCAGCGACAATCACTTCACCGGCACCGAAACAACATCAATCATTCGCATCATCGTCGTTATCGTCATTATCATCACCAAGTCGAGGTCAGTCGCATCGTCATCACAAACGTCATAAGAAATCCAACGCGCAGGCAGTTACAGGAAAAATGAGATCATTGGACAGTCAATAAAATAAACACATCCCCGAAATAGACGGTTAGATATGGTGGCTGATTAGGGCCAAAAATTCCGTGCAATATACCATGCAAAAAATATATATTGCTTCGTTTCTGCGTCCGTTTCAGCGTGGCGCAAAAACGAAATTTACCGCGCTAAAACGCACCAAAACGGGCGCTGAAACGAATGTTCGTTTCTGCGTTCGTTTTGGCGCGTTTCGACCAATAATTGATCAAATTCTGACATTTGAAATAGAATTTTCATGTTCTCTACGCGTCATCTGGGATAACGAAATCGATCCAAAATACTGAGGCCATTCAGAGTTCACGTGTTACTAGTGATTTAGAGACTTTCTTTCAAATTCATGTGACTCGTGTAAATAAATACTCTTATTCAAAATATCGCCTAAAAATGCTTTCTTTCTCATATTTTCGTGGACACGACTTTTGTCTAGTTAAGTACAAACTAGACGGTTAGACACATCGACCAATCATTGATCAAATTCGGACATTTTACTATTTCCAGGCTAACTGTGACCGGACGACACAGTCTCCAGAACGCTTTGTTTTTGCGCGGTGTGGCGCCACGTCACAGGTGTTTGACCTACTTATCCCCTTACTGTCTAAATGGCAATGTATAAAGCTTATACGGCTTGTATGTATGCTTAGTCCTGGCAACCCCAGGGACTTGTTTTTGTTCGAGCTCGCTGGCGGGTGTATGAATAAAATCTATGTAGGTCACGAAAGTCATTATCGGTGAATTGAGGTCAAGTTGTGTAAACAAAGTAGGGCAAAATTGAAAGCTTTATAAATAGACACAGCGGCTGGTATACGGTGTCTATACATGACGCAGTGGATATAATGAAGATATATAGAGAGAATATGAAGCTGCAGTTAGGGGTAGGGGTACCCGAATGACCCGAAAGTAGGTCAATTTTTTGTTGTTGACATTTTGGGGGCCCCTAACGACCCCAGAATAGCTAGATCATCAGAAACAAGCTGAATCATCATATTTTAGTGTAGGGAAGCGTATTAGACCGTCTAGAAGTTTGAGAACTAGAATTTTTTTTCGAAATAAAGTTAGCAAAATCTCAGGATCTGGTTTTTAGGGAAGTCGCATGGAAAGAGTTTTAAGTAGAATGTTCATGTTCTCTACGCGTCATCTGGGATAACGAAATCGATCTAAAATACTGAGACCATTCAGAGTTCACGTGTTATCACTGATTTAGAGACTTTCTTTCAAATTCACGTGACTCTAGTAAATGAATAATCACTCATAAAAATATCGCCTATAAGAATGCTTTTTTCTTCCTATGTTTTTCATCAACACGGTTATTGTCTAGTTTAGTACAGCTGCAATACACCCCCAGCCCTGATTATCTTTAAGGACGTATTTTGATAATTCTCTCTCCATTCTAAAAGTTAAAACCTTTTTACATATCTATTAGATCTGCGTTCCAGACTTTTGCAAAAAATATTGGTATGTCCCGAATCAGCAACCATACTAGACACCTAATGAAGGGTGCAAAAATGGGATTAGCATTAAAGAATCCCTGGAAAATGATCGATCGAACGTTTCATTGCTGACAGATAAAAATCTTTAGAAAATGTCAAAAGTTTCCCGCAGATTTATATCCACCAAGTATTTATGGTTATGTAACTGCCAAACCACCCTTTGTTGAGGTTTCGGACTAAGAAGTAAATAATATCAACATATTCTTATTTCAAAAAGAAATACATGACATGATTTACTGTCCATTTGAATATGTAGTTTAATTGATGACTCTCTTTATTAAGATTTTATGCATTTTTGACTGAATGGTGAATATTTTGCTCAATGGGTTTTTTCGATCTGGAAAACCCACATTCCTTCGAGAGGAAAACTGTATAAAACTAGCGAAAATCCGAATATTTTCATAAACAACTGAGATTCCTGAAGAAGAGGTCGCAAGAAAAATTCAACACTTCAACAAATGTAAATAACAAACTGTCAATTTTATTCTAGTTTTATGAATTTGTTCTATAGATTCATTTTTTCCTATTTCTTTCTAGGTGAAGAATATGCGTTCTTTAGTTTTATTGTCTCTGGTTTGTTTGGTAGTGGCACTGTACTCCGTTCACGAGGGAGAAGCAGCAACCTACCATTTTTATCGTTATTGTAGAGTTCGCTGCTACTACATCCGTTCAACTAACAGCTGGAGATGTTATATCATCTGCTGGACTGTTGTCGTCAAACACGACCACAAACGAGACGTTTCTGAAGTAGCCGCCGTAAGTTCTTTCTTACTATCAGTCTTATCGTCATCATTTTTAATTTTAAAACGAAAATGATAAGACACTGGTTGTATTTCAAAAAAAAATTATTTGGTGTAATTAACGTTTCATAGGAAGCAAATAAGACACGAACCGAACACAAAGTATCGATTCCGAACAACTTCGATTTCTTCGATATAGACGAAGATGAAAAGATATCTATGGAAGAATTTGCCGCTGGAATGAATTTGGATGACGATGATGCTAAATTCCTCATACACCAAGCCGACAATAATGGTAAGTTACGCATAGTAATGTTGGCTAATCTACACTTGCAATGTGTGTAATAATGCTCCTTAATTTGAACTAAATACAGATTAGATATACCGTATATCTCCTACATTGCAGAGGACTCATTTGTTGACAGGGAAGAATTCAAACACGCTCCCTGGCCATTCCAGGAAAAGAATGATGGTAAGTGAAAATTACTGTAAATTGTCGGTTATCCTTCAACTTACATCAAATCTGTATCTTCGTATCTTTATTCAAAATCTCTTTTCGTATTTTCAGTTGAATCGTGTGACTGCAAGAAACCATAATCGACTGAAACATTGACAAATCGCTCTCACTAGACTTGCACATACCTACGTAGATTACTACAACCGTCCGATTTATTTATATATGACATTTTCACTAATTTACTGATTCTATCGTGTTTCGTGTATTTCCGTAGTTCTTTCAGTGATTCTTTATTACCGATGAAGTAAATAATTAATCATTGTTATCATTATTACACTTTTTGTAACAAATAATAGATCTGATGATACGTATTCGTTTTTAACAAAGAAGTATATTTTCATAGAAAAAGATAAGTATACAAAATACCGCATAATAAACTATAAAACATAGATGGATGAAAAGACGTTCTTTAGTTTCTACGATTTTTATCATGCGTTCAAATAGTGGTTTTTTATGGGTAATTCAACGTACGATGGAACTGGGGAACGAGGAAAAGGGCACAAAAGATTTGAATAGGATTCGTATGATTCCTGGAAAATCAAACGTGTTATTGCTAAGAGATAAACATCTTCAGAATTCAGATAGTTATCCAGGTCCAGTAGATTTTTATGTTTGTTATACTGCCAAACGATCCGCGGGTTGGACGAAAGAAAGCCACTTAGGAAGTTTTATTCAGTTATATCAAAAGAAACATTTTTTAAGGAATCTGACATGATTTATTGTCCCTGCGAATAAGTGGTTTGATTGGTGACTCTCTTTATTAAGAATCTATTCATTTTTTGCTGAATGGTGCATTTTTTGGGGTTTTTTCGATCTGGAAAATCCACATTCCTTCAAGAGAAAAGCTGTATAAAATAGCGAAAATCCGAAAACTTTCATAAACAAACTAAGATTCCTGACGAAAAAGTTACAAGATAATTCAACACTTCAACAAATGTAAGAACCAAACTGTCAATACGATTTTCTTCTAGTTTTCGGAATTTGTTCTATGGATTTATTTTTTTCTATTTCTTTCTAGCTGAAGATGCGTTCTTTAGTTTTATTGTCTCTGGTTTGTTTGGTAGTGGCACTGTACTCCGTTCACGAGGGAGAAGCAGGAACCTACCATTTTTATCGTCGTTATTGCAGAATTCGCTGCTATTACTCCCGTTCAACTAACAGCTGGAAATGTTATATCACCTGCTGGAGGGATGTATTCGTCAAACACAACCACAAACGAGACGTTTCTGCAGTAAGCGCCGTAAGTTTTTATCTTATTCTTCGATATCATCAGTTTTATCGTAATCATTTTTCATTATCAAACGGAAAAGATAAGACACCGACTGCATTTCACACTGGTTTAATTGACTTTTCATAGGAAGCGAATGAAACACGCACCGAACACAAAGTATCGATTCCGAATAATTTCGATTACTTCGATATAGACGAAGATGAAAAGATATCTATGGAAGAATTTGCCGCTGGAATGAGTTTGGATGACGATGATGCCAAATTCCTCATACACCAGGCCGACAAAAATGGTAAGTTACGCGAAGGAATGTTGGCTAACGTACTCTTACAATGTGTGTGATAATGAACTAAATACAGATTAATTTACTGTATATCTCCTACATTGCAGAGGATTCATTCATCGACAGGGAAGAATTCAAAAACGCTCCCTGGCCATTCCAGGAAAAGAATGATGGTAAGTGAAAACTACTGCGAATTGTCGGTTATGTTCAAACTCCGAGCAGATCTTTATCCTCGTAATTTCATGTAAAATCTCTTTTCGTATTTTCAGTTGAATCGTGTGACTGCAAGAAACCATAACCGACTGAAACATTGACAAATCGCTCTCACTAGACTAGCACATACCTACGTAGATTACTACAACCGTCCAATTTATTCATATATGATTTTTTTCACTAATTTACTGATTCTATCGTGTTCCATGATTTTCCGTAATTCTTTCTGTGATTCTTTATTGATGACGAAGAAAAATCTTAATTATTTTAATCATTATTACACTCTTTGTAACAATCAATAGATCTGATGATATTTATTCGTTTTTAACGTGCAATATGTAATTTTCATAGAAAAAGATCAGCATGTAAAATACCGCATAATAAACTATAACACATAGATAGATTGAAAAAATGTGTTTCAATTTCTTATTAAGTATTAAGTGTATCCTATTACACATTCCAATAGTGGTTTGCTGAGGCTTATATTTCATCGTACGATGGAACTGATGGAGATCGAGGAAAAGGCACAATCCCACTTTATGCCAACTTCATGAAACATGCAGTCATCCCGAACTCAGCGTCGACTGCCACTACAAATATTACACAAACAAGCGCAGTCAGAAAAACATATTAGACGATCTAGTTTATCCGTATTGATAACTGAAGAGCGTTATTCAAAAAACACACCGAAAATTGATTCAAACAATGAAAAAACTGTTTCTCTAAATGAACGTTCTTCGTCTGTGCCGATGATTGGCGCGTCAAATGTGGGAGGGCTCCAGCAATCATCGTTTTCACCGGCACCGAAACAACACCAATCATTCGCATCATCATCGTTATCGTCGTTCATTATCACCAACTAGTCAAGGTCAGTCACTTCTGCATCACAAACGTCATAAGAAACTCAACGCGCAGACAGTTACAGGAAAAATGAGATCATTGGACAGTCTATACAATGAACACATCCCTGACGAATGCCTATAAGAATATGTTTTTCATTCTTATTTTTTTCGTCAACACGACTACAGTCTAATTTAGTATAGTATGTATAACAAGTAGATTTAATATCTATGTGTACGTAACTGCCAAACCACCCTTTGTTTGAGGTGAAAGTATGCCATTTCGGACTTAGAAGTGTATCCACTTTTTTCTATTTCAAAAGAAAAACTTTTAAACCTGACCTGATTTACTGTCCTTTTGAATACGTAGTTTGATTGATGACTCTTTATTAAAGATCTATGCGTCTTTTGCTGAATGGTGCATATTTTGCTAAGTGGAATAGTGAAGTAGTGGTTTTCTACACGGAAACCCTCATTTTTTAGAAGAAACCGCATAAAAGTAGCGAAAATCCGAATATTTTTATAAACAACTGAGATTCCTGAAGAATAGGTTGCAAGAAATTTCGACACTTCGACAAATGTAAGTAACAAACTCTCAATGTCCATTCTCTTTTCGTTTTATGAATTTGTTTTATGAACTTATTTTTTCTAGCTTAAGATGCGTTATTTAGTGTTATCGGCTCTGGTTTGTTAGGCGGTGACACTTTACTGCATTCAGCCAGGAGAAGCAAGAACATACCATTGTAAACGTTATTGTAGAGTTCGCTGCGTTAACAACCATGCAGCTAACAACCAAACATCTACGCGCAATGGTGACTGGAAAGTTGCCTCTTGACATCAGTCTCATTAAAAGCTACCAAAAACCTAATCGTGACAATGTAAATAAAACCCGATCAAGACTGTATATATGTAAGTGTACAAACATGTATTCAATATTCACTTCTTACTGACGGTCTATCAATACGCATAGCACTGTCCGTTTGATTGCGATACATTCACGGACCTAACTCACTGTATATTAGAAACACATAACTGCTCCCAGTGTAAAACTTATACCTTTAGGCAAATTCAGTACCAGATGTGAAGTACCAACTGCGCACCCCTTGACGGAGAAACCCATCCTCATTGGAGCTGCACCGTCGATGTCATACAACTACACTTCGGATACCCCAGGGCCATACTCTCATCTGGAAAATTTGCGTTTCGAAATGTGCTTTCTTCCTATCTAGTCAACACGCGGGATGATCAACTTAGAGGACTTCTACATCAACATCTACCCGAGAAAAAAAACCACAATAAACTATCTGACTATTTACACGTAGAAAACGACCAAAAAAATATAAAAATGGATAAAATGATCTTGTAATATAGCTATTTCCAGAATCTCATTGTATTAAATCAGGCAGCCAGAAAAATTCATCCCAATCAGTCGCTTGCCGGTTCAGACTGAATGGAAGATTGTTTGGATGAACCGGAACCGAATTTCCAATTATGTACTTCGATTTTAAAATATTCTGTTAACTCGACCGCCGATCAGACAACTATATCTGTACTTCGATTTCCGATTTCAAAATCAAACCCCCTGTTTCGCTCCCGGCAGGTGTTGTGGGTCTGTAAGGGACACTCAATCGAAAAATCAAACAAAATTTACCAGCCAAATAAATAAATAATGGGGACAATCCCTATTTTAAGATCAAAACAACCAAACAACTGGCAACCAAACAACTAACAAACCAACTGGCGGGTGGACTTGTGGTATCCGCTGCTATATCGCTTGCTACGGACGCAGGCGAAAACGAGATGTTTCTGACGTAGCCGCTGTGAGTTCTTTTTTCAGATTTTATGATATCATCATCAGTGTTATCTGAATCATTTTCAATTTTGAAACGAAAGTGATAAGAGACTGACTTATAGGAACCCGATACAACCACACGGCACCAAGAACACAATGTAGCGATTCCGAATGATTTCGACAGCTTCGATATAGACGAAGATGAAAAGATATCTATGGAAGAATTTGCCGCTGGAATGAGTTTGGATGACGATGATGCAAGATTCTTCATACACCAGGCCGACAATAATGGTAAGTTACGCGTATTATGTTGGCTAATCTACTCTTGCGATGTGTGTGATAATGCTCTTTAAGTTGAACTAATTATAGATTAGTTAACTGTATATCTCCTACATTGCAGACGACTCATTTGTTGACAGGGAAGAATTCAAACACGCTCCCTGGCCATTCCAGGAAAAGAATGATGGTAAGTGAAAAACTACTGCGAATTGTCTAACTTGTATAATATCTTTATCCTCGTTATTTCATGTAAAATCTCATTTTATATTTTCACAGTTGAATCGTGTGACTGCAAGAAACCATAACCGACTGAAACATGACAAATCGCTCTCACTAGACTAGCACATACCTACGTAGATTACTGCAACCGTCCAATTTATCTATATATGACATTTTTACTAATTTACTAATTCTATCGTGTTCCATGTATTTCTGTTATTCCTTATTGATGATGAAATAGAATATTGTTGTCGTCATAACACTTTTTGTAACAAATAATAGATCTGATGAGAATTTCATTCGCTATTATCGTAAAAAGAAAAAGATCAGTATGAGAAAGATCAGTATACAAAACACCTCATAATAAAACCATAAAGGAATCGAAAAAATATCTTTTACAAGGTACTACGATTCATACAACACGTTCCAATCTTGGAGTAATCATTTCATCGTTTTTTCGGTGCCGTGCCCGGCGGGCTTTGCCCGGTGGTAGTGGATCGAACACACAGTGGTATAACGTCGTTTTATGCAGAGGACGTTACTCAGTTTTTATGTCAAGTAAACCAAATTGGAATAAATTGAATTAAGGAAGACAAACAGTCAAGGTTCTCTATGTCATGAAGATGTGTGGGTTACATAAAATCGTCTTCAAATTCAAATAGCAGTCATCATCGTCATTGGATGATGAATTTTCTCAGTGTTCTAGAATTCTACGTGATCTTTGTAGACGTACGGCTACGTTGCACAAGAGTTTCTATGGAACTTCGTAATAGCCACTTTCTCTTCCCGCTAAGAGAAACCTCTGAAAGAGTCGAGAAGAAAACACAATATCCGTGTTTGGCGAATAAACGCGAGATATCCCACAATAAATACAAATGGGAAATTTGAAACAGTATTCCTATCCCATCTGTGATGTCTGGCTAAGAAAATGCCGCGATCATTCTGAATTCACATCTTTTCAGTGATTTTGGAGATTTCATTTCAAATTCTTGATTCATATAAATCTAGTTATAAATTGCATTCATTAGTTCGCCTATATTCACCTATACGATTGATCTTCGTATTTGTCTTTCCGGTTCTTACGTTAACATCATAGCTATACAGCCTAGTATATTAGGTCTACCTAAGCGATCTGTGCCAAGATTATCATGATAACTTAAATCGAAAAGTTCCAAATAACTTGATAATATTGTTTTTCGTTCTAAAGGGTGTACGTAACTTTTTAAACACATTTTTAAAATCTACATTGCAAGAATTCATCTAAATGCGTAAATAGAATTGAAAATTCCCCCGAAAATAATCGACCATGTCAGTACTTGAAAGGATATTCAGAAATTTCAGACAATTCTCGCAGATATACAAGAAATGTTGATGTTTGTCGTACTGCCATACGACCCGCGCATAATATTTTCACGAGTGCTCTGCAAACTTCCCTACAGTTTTTTCGAGTGGGGGAAAGTACTTCACGTCGAACTTTGAATAACTTCTCAAGCACCCATGCATTCTTGTTGAATGAAAATTTCTAATCAGGGAAAACCCATATCCGTGATGAAAACGTATAAAAGTCGAGAAAATCCGAATTTCTCTCATAAACAAGAGACTTTTCTGAGGAATAGGTTGCTAGAATCATCAACTCTATATTAACATATTCATCAGAACTATAAGGTTAGTTACAACTCTCAAGTAGACATAGCAGCCAAATGCATTCCAACATGTAATTTGTTTGCTTTTCTTCTAGCCGAAGATGCGGTCTTTTCTGATATTGGCACTGGTTTGTTTGGTGACTCTCTGTTACGTTCAGCAGGGAGAAGCGAGATTCCGTTGTCGGCGTTATTGTCGATTTCGCTGCTACTACAGATTTGGATCAGGCTACCGATGTGGTGTATTTTGCTCCTTCAGATGCTCATTCCGCGGCAAACGCGACGTTTCGTCAGAAGGCGCGGTAAGTTTTATTTTTATTCTACTTGAGGCCCAACGTGATCTTGTACGTATATACTTCAAATTCAATGTATTTCTTAAACGCATTAAAAGAGAATTTTCAGCGTTGATATCAACGTTTTGTAGGCAGCGGCAGCCAATGCAACAAAAGCAAAACACGAAGTAGAGATTCCGAATAATTTCGATTTCTTCGATATTAACGAAGATGGAAAGATATCATTGGATGAATTTGCTGCAGCGTTGGATATGGATGATGAAGACGCCAAATTCCTGATGCATCAAGCCGACAAAAACGGTAAGTTGCATTCAAAACTCGAGAGGACGTAGTCACTTTTTAAAAGTATTCACAAGCGATCCATTTGAAAAAGAAATCTAAACATGAAATGCTATCATAATTTCAAAATTTACATTTTCTAAACTTTTTGGTGCTGTGTAGGCCTACAGCCCGAATGAATCATTTTATGAAGAATATGAACTCAGTTTTTATATGCTTTAATGCAGAGGACTCATTTGTTGACAAGGAAGAATTCAAAGCGGCGCCTTGGCCATTCCAGAAGAAAAACGATGGTATGTATGATTCGATTTCATGTTGGAAGTTATCTAGCATATAAGAATATTCATTTGCTTAATTCTAGAATATGTTATATAAGTATCTTAATGCAAAATATCTTCCTTTATTTCCAGTTGAAAATTGTGACTGCAAGACACCAGATCCAAAACCGAAGAAAAATTAAATTATCAATCACTGTAGATAACTCAATGTCAATTTCCTAGATAATGGCAACCGTCCAATTTCATGCTCTTGATATGACGCTTTATATGTCGATTTGTAAGAAACAGTTCATATTCATATATGAGATTATAGATTTTTTTTTTGCTTTTTATGTAAAATAATATTTCCTATAGAAGAGAGTGATCTGTAAAATGCCATGAAATAAACTTTTACAACCTAGATGTGTATATAAATCTGATTCGTTCTCAAATGTCTATTCTAACCGTTCTTGTGGTAACTGAGGAGTGAGGAAAATTCACCACAAACCGTCTTTGTGCCGCGCCTTCGCGGTATAACTGACAGAATGTGGTTGTATGCTAAAATCATATTTCTCGATGAGAATTCCAAATAATCACGAATGTCTAAATGAGAGAGATACTAACGCTGATGATGTTAGTGGCTGGAACAGACACAGCGGTAACGTCGTACGCTAGCGGATGACGTCAATTTATTGATAAGCAGCGGCCTTATCGATTGGTACTGCAATAATGGCGGCTGTCGCTTCATATTCTGCACTATACTGCCGCGTCTAGTAGGCTTACATTACGGTACGTAATAGAATACGTCAAAGCATACATATTTGTTGTTGTTTTTTGAGATAAACGAGGTTATTTGGATAAGCGTATACAATTGTAACTGATATGTATTCTGGAGACCGGCGTTAGTAATAGGTGTTAGCTAATGAAGCTTACCAAAGGTGATTATCCGTCAAATTTCCGTGTAGTATCTCATAGTGCTACTGTGATTTTTGATTGCTTAGTTTATAATATATCATTCAGTCTTGTAAACTGGGATTTAGCTGTTGGCAAATATCAAAAATATATATGATGATGCATCAGTACGGTACGTAGGATTTCACGGGTATCTAGCTCGATAAGAGGGAAGTCTCTTGTTGCGGGAGCCTCTAGATATATTATATGTTATTTTGCAAACAACAGAACAGAGCCAGATGGCATTATACATGAACATATTTCTTCATGAAAAATACATTCTTTATCTTTTACTCGATCTCGAAAAACGTATTCGACTCACTGACATATTGCTGATGATTTAACTATCATAAACATTTTTTTTTTCATTTTCAAAGACGATGAAGCATAAATCAACTAAGCTACTGAGCCGATCGAAATCGTTGGAATACTTCGATGAATCGCCGATCGACGAAAGTCCACCAGCCGCCGACTTCCGCCGGAAAAGCATCTGCGTACCTCGGTTGAATCCGGAAAGTAGGCGAGGTTCACGATGCGACACGATTCATTCCTCGCGTGCCGGTAGCCTGTGTTACTATAGACACAGAAAGAGAAACTGCTTCATTGAGGTGAGCTACTAAAACATCATCTGCAGCCTGTTGGCGATACCGAAAGAAAGCGATGAAAAGTAGTAAGGCATCAGGGCCCAGTTTCACAGAAAAGTTAAACTCAAATTTTTGGTGTAATTGCCATTGGTAACTTCATATCTTCAATGAGGACAACAATTTAAACTTAACTGTTTTAGGCTTAAACTTTTTCGTGAAACTGGGCCCTGGGATGACGAACATGATCGTATATATCTTTTATGAATACAAACATATGAAGGTATAGATTCATTTTAGGTATTTCACAATCATAGTTTTAAGATGAATTTCAATCGTTAACCGATCTTGTAGTCATCGTAAATGGGAAAAAGAGACTTAGGCGTGTGTGCTGATATAAACATCTCGAGAAATTATCTTCAGACAATGTATTACCCGTTACATCGCCGCTGTCTTAACATTTCCAGTACCGAAGTAAGGCATGGGAATCTATGAATTCACCCATTATTTCAAAAGCATTAGATTTTGATGAACTCTCGCTTTTTGAAAAATAACATGTAGTTGCCGTTATTTCTTAAAATGTCTTATTTACATTTTTTCAATGTTTGCTATGCAATGTCTGATCCTTCTCTTTCGAGTTCGCTGTTATTCCTATATAATGCGTTTTTCGTATTGTTCCGATGTGTTTTACTTACTATGGCTCTCTTTGGTTGTAACCAGATAATAGATAGTTTCCTTCCTGTCGCGAAAATTCTACGGTCATTAATCTTGATTTGTTTACACGCGGCGACGGCAGTGGTGCTGATTTCCAGGTCCTCTATGCGGTTGTTATCCGCGTGTAGTCTATCCCTTCTCACCTCACTCGGACAAACAATACGGGTCTACACTTGAAGGAACTGCGCAGCGTTTCTTATCAGCACTGTTCGGGAAAAAAAATTTATTTTCCTGTGCCTTTTGAAGAAGGGTAACCACCGAGATATTCGCCGTCATATTCCTTTGGGCCTTTCGGGTGTTATCGTTATAAGTACAGTAAGCGTGTGGAGCATGTTGTATGCGTTGTTGCATTAGTTGTCATGTCATCGCCGGATAAAGACGACGTCTGTTCGGATTTGTTGAACGATGGAATACGATACGGAGCGTCGCGGCGATTTTCGCTGTCAGGGGCTGAAGCCTGGACAAGGCCTCCTTCACCTAGCGTGGGAACGGTCCAGTCAGACAATGGACGGATGGGAGATCGACCGGCGACGAAAAGATCATTCTCAATCGCTGGATCAAAAGTTGAGTCTACTCTGAGGGAAGGCTTTCGGAGCAGTGAGTCTGTATCGCCGAGGAGATTCTCCCTGTTTTCGAAAGACGGGAATAATCTAGCATATTCAGCCGCTGTTTTAAATAAATTTCGGAGAAAGGTGAGGTTGAATGTGTAATAGCCATAAATGATGATATTCAGATATCAATTTTCATCACATTACGAGTCGAAATGATACTTAGTCTTCATTTATTTTTGCGGATATGAATTAGTGAAGTTTAAAAAAATGTGTCGGCGATTATCAGAAATTTTGAAAATTTGTGAAGTTACTGCGCAATACAATCATCATAAAGTTACATCCATCCTTAGTGAAATGATTCTTATAAAATGTAGCGACACAGCGATAGTCTCTTGTATGTATTGCAATAGTAATGGTTGCTTATTAACGAAGGTCTCGCTGGGGTTGGTGTCAGTGTATATTAATAGTGTTTTAATTAGCAAGGGCGGTTTCCATTGTGAGATCATATACTAAGAGTCGATTATGTTTATCAACGGCTTACGAACGTGCATATCAATATCAATATTCGAACGGCAAAATAACCTTCCGAAAATTTGATTCAAATTTTCTTAATATTCTTAACCAAGCCATAATTTCGCAATATCTATGTCGTAAGTTTTCTCTGGAAAAATTGAATGATGTTGGTCATTCTGTAGAAGCATACATTAGATCTCTATAACAAATTCGAAAAATTAACTTTTTTCGTCACTTTTTGATTATTCTTACAGCAAGGTTTTGTGAAACAAGCTCTAGAAAGATTGGTGGTCAGAAACTACGGCGACGATGTATGGGATCAGATTAGGTAGCCACTATACAGTACTGTGTATTATGAATTCGAGTCAATCTGGACTCGAAAGAAAACTTTTGATTCTTATACATTTATATATACATGTATTTCAGCCGCAAGATTTTCTCGAAATCTCGTGAAAGATTGGAATCGGAATTTCTATCGAGTTTACTGAACGATGATCAATTGGCATTTGATATCGTGGAAACTGCATCGCAAATTATCAGTAAGATCTATTGTGGAATACACGGACTACACAAAGCGGATGGAATAAATATTTCAATAACGAGGTGTTTTCTATTTCAGAAATACCAAAATGTAAAATCTGGGAAATGTTTGGCGAGATGTTTTTCGAGTTCTGTGAGGAATCTGGCTACGATAAAATTCTACAAGTACTAGGCGGCACACTAATGGAATTCCTTCAAAACCTCGATGCTTTACACGACCACCTATCTACGATCTACCCGGGAATGCGCACTCCTAGTTTCCGCTGCCTCGAACGAAAAGATGGCTCCATTTTGCTGCATTTCCAGTCGGATCGAGAAGGCTTGGAATACATAGTTGTGGGTTTGGTGAAATCAGTCGCGCGTGAACTGCACAGTAAAGAGGTCAACGTAGAAATCGTAAGCAATTCCGAATTCAACGATTCATATATACAGTTCTTGATAACGGAAAAGACTTGTTCAGATTCACCACTAAGTCCCGGTCCGGTACCGTCGCATACACGACTTACTGATGATTACGGCGGACTGATTGGCAATCAACCGTTAATAAGTCCTCAAACATTCTGCAAGTTATTGCCGTTTCACGTAATTTTCAATCGAAGATTGAAAGTCACACAGGTCGGGAATTCGCTGTCTAGAGTTATACCAGAAATAGATGAGCCCAGATATACCATGAAATCGTTGTTTGAGATTTATCGTCCGTGTATCGAGTTTAACTTTGATATGATCGTTCAACACTCGAGCGCTGTGTTCGTCGTGCGGGTCAAACCGAACAAGATTCGCAAGTGTCCGATGTCGGGTTCGAACGAATCGCTCGAGGCCGAGGAACCGGAGACGGCCGATCGCTCCAAATTGCGGCTGAAAGGGCAAATGTTGTATATTCCGGAATCGGATTTGATCGCATTTCTCTGCTCTCCTTACATCAGCAACCTGGAAGATCTTCACGAACGTGGACTGTACCTGAGCGACATTCCGGTCCACGATGCTACCAGAGATCTAGTACTATTGAGCGAACAGTTTCGTGCCGAATACGAACTTACTCAACGATTAGAAACGATGACCGAAAGACTTCAACAAACTTACAAAGAACTAGAAATCGAGAAACAATTGACCGATAAGTTGGTATATTCTATATTACCACCTTCAGTAGCGAATGAACTAAGAGTTGGACACGCAGTCGAAGCCGTCAAATATGACTTGATAACATTACTGTTTAGTGGTCTGTGTGATTTTAACGAAATATGTGAAAGAAGTTCCCCGAGAACAATAGTCGATTTGCTGAATGATTTGTATACTAAATTTGATATGATTTCAGACCCTAAAGTTTACAATGTCTATAAGGTAAGTATCGACGGGATATCGAAATCGCTACGTGATCTGGTATGAGATACGCGTGTCGTTATCTTTAAGGTTGAAACTGCCGGAGATAAATATTTGGTGGCAAGCGGTCTTCCAGAATGGACATCTTCCCACGCTCGTAACATAGCACTCCTGGCACTAGAGATGGTGGACATAGCGAAAGAGATAGTTATCAACGGTATTCAAGTGAAAGTACGTCGATTACGAAGAATTCAATAGAAATAAGAGAATGGGAGAAAGGGAGTGTGTATGAATGAATATACTTATATCCATAGATTTCCTCAGATGCAAATCCGTTGCATATCTATGGTATTCTTTAAACAATTTCAGCTCGCTATCGGGATTCATACCGGGGAGGCTGTAGCTGGTGTGATTGGACAGAAACTGCCTCGATATTGTGTTTTCGGGGATACTGTAAATATTGCCAGCCGAATGGAAACTCACAGCGAAGCGAACAGCATCAACGTATCCGAAGTCACTCAGCGGTGAGTAACGTCCCAGGTAGGCCGCTGTATGAAGACTCGGAATTTACTAATCCGTTCCCTTAATCCTTTATTCGAAGATATCTCCAAGAGTCGGAAAACTTCGACCCGACGTTCGAATTTAAGGAACGTGGACCGATCAAAATCAAAGGTAAAACCAAGCCGATAATCTGTTACTATTTGACGAGAAAACCACGAAATCTGCCGGCTTTACAGATGTTACTAGAAAGTGGGCTGGTAATACGAGATCCAGATGACCCGGCACCAAGTAAGTTACCTCTGTTTATACGGAATTTAATCACGGGTCTCGCAGTGTATAATGTCATATCTTACTCTATTTTCAGTCGACTTGTTACAGCGCAGACGGAGAAGCGAAACGTTGTTCCGGTTCCACGAAATGCCGCGCAGTAATCGACGATTGAGTGACTTCCCGTGCCCTCCGTCACCAAAACCCTTCGACATTCCGACTATCTGCGTCGATAGTGCTACAACTAACAATAGCGACTGAACGATGACCATCAAATAAATAATTTGGGTTTGGTTTTTTATTTCAAGAACTTATGAACTTACGACCAGCCTGAACGATGATAACTCCATGGCTCTATCTAAATATGTATATTTAGTGTTGGTGTTAATTTGTTTACGTATTTTAGTTTTGTAGAGTTTAATATAAATGTTAATACGATCGATGGAGATATAATAAATATTACATAGATGTTTAAAAGTTGTTTGATTCGGTTTTCGCTTGCATCAATTGATTATCGAGGACTATAGTACATGTTCTTCGGTAACTAAAATCAAATTTAAATGGGATTCTAATGACAAATTAATTCTGCGACTAGCTCTTAAGAAAAAATCCCATTGCGAATTATCGTTGACGCTTGGACGACCGTTTAATCAATAGGTTTGAACCAAGTATCTGTCTCTGTGGCGCAATAGGTCAGCGCGTTCGGCTGTTAACCGAAAGGTTGGTGGTTCAAGCCCACCCAGGGACGCTTCAACCTTTTTGATTTTCTATATCTTTGGTCAAATGATGTATGTGGATGTGAACATGACGTCTATGCCGAATCGAATTAGAGAATAAATATGTTCTACAAAAGGGGTAGAACTTCTATCCATTTTATATTTACTGGAGACAACTTCTAATGCAAAATACAATCCAATAAAGATACAAACACCATTTTTGACCAAAAGTAGAACCAAACCTTGCATGGCTCACCAAGCATAAAAAGGTGAAAAGCAACTCTGGTTCGGACACAAGTAGCCTACGTGCGTATTATTTGTTTATATATTGTTAACAAATAGACGAGCTGACAATCTGAACAAATTACATAGTTTTGAACCATTTGTAACGGAAATGGTATTTTCAACGTAAGGTGGAACCAAATATTTTGTAGGCCTACTCAGCGCTCGTAGGCAGCCGCGTCAGGCACCCTCTCCCCTTATTGTGGGATTTTCTACATAGTATGGCCACAAGCAACACGGGTCGTGAAATTAATCGTCGAGAAAAAGTCTCCTCAAAATTGGCCGCCCGACCCGGCCGCGAGCAATGCCGATTTTGATATTTGTGTATATGGTCCTGCTTTATTGTATTTGGTTGGAGACCTGGAGATGCCACCTTGAGCACTACATCATTTCCATAGCACTGGTCGAACGGTGTTAAGTCGAAAATTTGTTATGTCATTTTATCTCTTTGAGGCACAATTTAGGTACTTTCTTTCATTATCAAAGGGCCCTGGCACTTGAGGCCGCTGGGATGAGCGGCCCGCGGCCGGAGATCGGTACGAGTCATTTATTGTTTTCTGTAGGACCTATCATGATATATAAAAATCGGTTTTGCAATATTCTTATATTCGTGTTATTTCTCTAGATTAGCCAGCTCTTTCAATCATCCAATTCATTTCATAAACGAAAATAATGGCTCGCGATTTACCACAATAAAACTGAATTGATAATTGAAATGATACGTTAAAATGAATCGGTTACAAAGAGACCGATTCTCTGACCCGCGATCGATTTCGACAGTGGTCCACACCCGGAAGTTAATGATGGTGTCAAGCAATTAATTCCATTTTTCTTTATTTATTTGCGTGAAGGTAATTAATAGGGCCTACTGATTAGATGATCGTGTTAAGAATATTTACTTGACGCCACAGAACTGTCAGTCCTAGGTCTCTAAGAGTCATAATTGTGGCCAATTAGAGATGCAGCTTTTGCCGTTGTTTTTTTGGCCTCGTCGTTTAGTTTTTATCATCCGTTGCTGGTTAATTTGACTTTAGGAGAATCAGACAATGTCGATAGTCAATATGGTAGATATTTATTTTGCCATATTCAGGCCGCTTTGTGCTTCACTGTTGTATTCCCCTCCCAACAATGTATTTCTGCAGTATGTAAAAATGCTGACAGTGAGAAATCACCGTTTTGATTATACAGATTCTGTAGGCCTACGTGATGAGCTCTAGTGTAATAGAAGAAAATTTCATGCCCATTGAGGCCTATTGGCAAAATATCTATTTCCAATCAATATTTCGATATCATCTACTCTCTCCGTCTGAAACTCGGCCTCTGAAACTCGGCCTCTGTCGTACTATAACTTGTTGTTCAATGTACGAAAAAATTTATGCTCCTAATTTCAGGTCATTGAATAACGATTGCAGATATGGCTACAGATCTGGCTGATCGCCCACGACAACAAGCCTCCGTGAAATCGTCATCGGACAGTTACGCGCTGACGCGTAAAGTGTTTAAAGCAGCGCGGGACGGGATGGCGATCAGTTTATACGCGTTACTGTGCAGTAAAACCCCGGACGAGATTCACGAAGCTTTGACGTATCAATCAGAAGAAGACGGACAGAAAACGACTCCTTTGATTATATCGGCGCGTAACGGTCACGCGAGGGTCGTGCGATTATTACTGAAAAACTTCGAAGTCGACATCGAACAAACGGGCACCGTTAAATTCGACGGCTTCGTAATCGAAGGCGCGACGTCGCTGTGGTGCGCGGCCGGCGCCGGCTGCTTCGAGGTCGTGCGGATCCTCGTCGAGTTTGGCGCCGACGTCAACCACGCGACGCTGTCGAATTCGACCCCGTTGCGCGCGGCTTGCTTCGACGGCCGTTTGGAAATCGTGAAGTTTCTCTTGTGCCACGACGCGAAGTTGACGATCGCGAATAAATACGAGAATACGTGTTTGATGATTTCGTCATATAAGGGACATCACGATGTTGTTAGCGCCCTGCTGGAGGCCGGTGCCGATACGGACGCTCGAGCGCACTGCGGAGCAACGGCGTTACACTTCGCAGCCGAATGCGGACATTTAAACATCGTCAAAACGCTCATTCAGCACGGCGCTTCGTTTATAAAAAATACGAATAATATGGATCCGTTGATGGTCGCGGCGGAAAACTGTCAGACGGAGGTCGTCGAGTATTTCATATCCGGCTCGTTGGATAACATCACGATTGAGCGACGAATCGAGGCGTTAGAATTGATGGGGACGGTTTTCGCGAACGACAAGGACCACTACAGCATCGAGAAAGCGTATAATTACATGTGGCTGGCGATGGTCGAACGCAACGCGGCGAGCATCGGCGCTAAAACGCGTAACCAACCGATCGCCGCGTATCGGAACCACGTCGAGTGTCAGAGCCTCGACGAGTTAGTCGCGATCGAACACGACCACGATTCGCTGCACATGGAATCTCTAGTCATACGCGAACGCATTCTCGGCGAGGACAACGCCGAGTTGACGCATCCGATTATCTTCCGCGGCGCCGTGTTCGCCGATCAGGCCCTGTTCGATCGTTGCATCGCCCTCTGGATGCACGCGTTGAAACTACGTCGTCGTAACTCGCGCGCGATCGGTAAAGATTTGCTGCGTTTCGCGCAGGTTTTCTCGCAGATGATTCACCTGGGCGTGAATTTGAACTTCGACGACGTTTACCTCGTTTTGGAGTTCTGCATAAACCAACTGGAGAAGGATTGGCGAACGAAGGGGTCGTGGGCGCCAACCGAGGCCATGTCCTCCATGTCGTTGTCGTTGAAGGGGAAAGATCCGTTGGAATATGACGTACACACGGCTCTTTATCTGATCGCGTTGATTTGTAAAATTAAAATCAACAAAGCTCAAGAATTTCAAGTTTGTAAACTCGTTTATAGATTCACTCAGATGGAGATTCGTTTGAAGAATGGATTCACCCCGTTGCACATGGCCGCGTGCTCGACTACGATGGTCGATGACTTCCACGTGGCGGACGTCGTCGGGTTTCCGAGCGCGCCGATTACGAAATTGCTGATCACGTGCGGCGCCGATGTGAACGCGCGTGACAACGCCGGAAACACGGCGCTTCACGTCATCGTCCAGTACGACAAGCCGATCAGCGATTTTCTAACTTTACACTCGATTATCGTGTTATTGTGCGAGTATAACGCACACACCGACCTCGCGAACTACAGGGGCAAATCAGCGATGGAAACCTGCACGACGGGCGTCGCCGAAATCATCCTCAGAACAATGAGAAATGTGTCGCTTAAATGTCTGGCGGCGAAGGTCATCAAGAAGAACAATGTGCCGTATAAAGGGGAAATTCCTGTTCCTCTCGAAGAGTTCATCGAATTACATTAATGTTGATATAAACAAGATCTTTCTGTTTCGTAATCATGACATTAGTTATTAGTTAACTGTACCGATGAATTTTATATTAATGGTAAATTGTTAAGCCGGTGAGGTGTGTGTATAGTAGACTCTGCTTGCCTTAGATATCCCAGTACTAATAAATTCTCATCTTCTCGGGATATGAGATCCTCCATTGTCAGTATTCTGCGTCAAAGTATGATATCCCTGTTTGCATTTAAGTTTCTAATCAAGCAACCGCAGGATATCTAATAATGGAATCAAGAATTTCCTGTATCCTGTCGGGATAGTTTTTTATTTCAGTTATAAGTAACCCAAAAGTTAAGTAATTTCGGGATACTGCTTAAATCAAGCAGCGTTGGAGCAAGAAAATTTGTCAGACCAGGCAATTGACTCTGGGGTAAGCTATGTCTACTTTAGTGCGTTTCAATTCTTTTGATATTTCCTTAAGAATGAATGAATTTAAAGTGCTCAGATTATTTATTTGAAGAGTTTATAAATATATGTGTTAAATTTGCTGAAAAAATAGATTGTCATCTATGTCTTAATTATTTACTTCATGTGCCTTGCTCCTGTCTTAGAATACATGATGAATCTAATACTAAGAGGTAAATGGTATGAACTCCTCTAAACATTTGTTGTTTTTGAATAGTTTTCTTTTGGCATTAAATTATGCATGAATTCTTCATATTGAAATTATTGGAGTTGTTTAGATTTTTTGTATCTGGTGGAAAGATTTGAACATCGGTATAATATCCTTGTTTGGAACTAGAGATGCTCACAATGAAAATGCTGAAAACTTTGTTTTGTTACATCAAAAGTGATTTTATTTACATAAAGGAAAAATGTCCTTATACATTATACACAAACAAGATGAGACCACAAAAAAAAAAAAGATTTATATCAACCAACAATTATAGTCAAATTCATCAGAATTAATTAGAACAAAGATTGAAGCCACTGTTTTAAGTGACCGAATAAAAGTCCATAGTGCTTCTTAATGAAACAATGAATTCATAATAAAACATGAAATATGCCGCCAATGCATTCTCTCAGTGAGTAGAATGTCTAGCCTGAACAGTTATTACATCATATGCATATGATCAATTGTCATGATACATTAGTTATTTTAAGAATCGCCGTTGCATTGAAGTGATTTCTTAGACAGTTTCAGTTCCTCACTGGTAGTTTCTTCTTTATGCTGCTTAAGAACTTCAGATCCCTGAAATATCAAAACAAAGATATAGATATCTTTATTAACTAAAGCGCCTGAATTGTCACGCTTATTGTATAGAGTAAACCACTACATACCTGAGTGATGCCCCAGGCATCCGGTTTAGAACAACTCGGGCAATATGGACGGCCACTGGCTGGTCTTAGATTCTCCCAGTATTCGCGAGTCGCTCTACAAAGTATAATTAATCGTTTGAATGAAACCTTAAAACAATTTAGTTTCATGGAATAGCAATCAATTCATGACTTATCCTTACCTAGCTCTAACCCATGGCTTTGTGTGCATCTTTAAGCCTCCGGCCCATTGGATATGTTTCTCTGAACCGGCGGGCAGTTTACCCCCTCGCTCGGCGCTCAGTTCCTCGGCTATAGCCCGGATGTGGTACGCCTCGAATCCGCAACAACCACCGATGAATCGTACACCCAATTCCCAAGCATCCCTCGCGTATTTATGCATGTCAAAACGTGTGCAGATTCGGGGTTCAAGACCTACAACACAAAATAAAACCATTTCAAATACCTGTTAAGTGTAGATTCCACAAATACTTGGCGGGCATATTCACTTACCGAATGGAAATTCTGGTAGATCAATGAATCCTTGCTTGTTAGTATCGGGAGTTTTAAATGCGAGTGGTTGGGCCATCAAATACGGTTTGAGACCTTCCTTATCGAGTGCGGCCTTCATTAAACGCAATCCTTCCAATTCGACCTCGGGATCGAAATGACAGTTCAAACCGACAATATCGGCTTCTGTAAAACACAATTGTACAAGACGATGAATTAAAAGCTATCAGGAAAACCGTAGATAAACAGATTGGAAACTGCAAAGTTGATGTTCAATTGTCTTTGGTCTATTTTGTACAGTGGAACCTCATCACAATGAACTTCAGGGGACCAGAAAATCAGTTTTAGTTCGTTATATTGAGCATGAAGTTATCAATAACTGATAAATTGTTATATCTGAGTTCATTATAACGAGGTTGCGCTTTATGTAGTGTAGGCCTATGCTCTTTGATAAAGTCAATATCTGATGGTTATTCACACGGAAGGTTTTGTCTCCTTCGCAACAAGTAAAACCCGAATCCCGTCTCACCGAGAGATTTATATCATTAAACATTGCGTCTAACTATTAGGTCATTGACAATAGATGACAAAAGAATTAACTCACTGGCTCTAGCCATACGAACAGCACATTCTCCAACAGATACTCCATGTAAATCACCCTCCGGTCCGATACACATCGTAGCAGCGACCGGCATTTTCGATTCCAAACATACTTCTATCGCCCACTCCATCTCTTCAACATGTTCGAAGTACTAAAAATTGTTGAAGAAGAATTCAAATTAAAATCATAAATCGGAAGAAACTGAGTTTAAACAGAAATATTTTTCTGATGATAGTTGAAATTTGAAGAATAAAATTTATCCACATATTCAAAGAATTATAAGAGCCTTACCTATTTAGATTATAATGGGTCAATCAACAAATTACACATGTATTAACATGTAGGTCTATGTTTGTCCTATTAATACAACTTTGTGTATCGTAGATATTCATATTGATAACCCATTAAGTCTTATGATAAAGAGAAAATGTTAAGTTGTTTTGCGTTCAATAATCTCCTTCGAACTGGTTCTATCAAGAATTTCAAATACCCGGTAATAATATATCATCTTTGTTTACTGGAGGATCTCATTTAGAGGTTAGATATCTAATGACCTGAATCTAGTACACTACACAGTAAAATATGTCAACAATGAATGATAGCAGGATGTGGCATCTTGCCAATTGAATTGTATGCAAACACCAGCTGCGCGATCATGCAAATGAAATACAGCGTGCCGCAGAATCAGATAGGCCTACATCACATGGCTTATATCAGTCAAATAGGAAAAAATAGACCGACATTCAGCAGCTGGTTATCAATACAGTGGATGGAGCCTATTCAATTATCTATATTGGCTATAACAAACCTGGAATTTCTTCCCAAATAGAATTTTAAGCATCTCATATTGGATACAACACACAAACTATATTGGTTTAATAACGAACAGGGGCCAGAGGTACTCGGTTTCATGAAAAAGTTTAAGCTTAAATCAGTTAAGTTTGAATTGCTGTCCTCATTCAAAGTATGATGAAACCAATGGCAATTACACCAAAAATTGTAGGTAAACTTTTTCGTGAAACTGAACCCAGTTCCTCAAAATTTGGTTGAATAGATAAAATGGTAACAATGAAGTTTACATTGTCACTTTGCCACAGGTAAACTAAAACCAATTTCTGAGCATCCGACACCTCAATTTTCGGGTCACCCAAAATTCGTTGTCTGCATGTCTGATATACTGGCATACAAAATTTTTAATTTTACTCACTTCCGCAATTAGGAAATCAACGCCATTTTGAACAAAAACTTCGACTTGATGACGGAATTCTTTCTGTGTCGCTTCTTTGCCCAATCCGCTGAGATACGTAGGGGTTTGTGATAGACCGCCAGCAACCAATGCATCGCCTTCAGCTGCAACGCTTTTGGCTAAATCACACGCCGCTTTGTTTATACTTCTTCCCTGAAAAATTCAAAACTCGTTTTATAAAAAATGCAGATTTTGCAGATAATCTCGCAATAATGTGCAATAATAAATAAATAAATCCCTAGTACGGTAATTGCGTACAGAATATTTATCTTGGGCAACATTGCCACGGTTTTGAAGTTTGTCATCGCTTGCGTAAAAAGTGAATGCTTGCATAACATCAGAACCTGCCCTCAAGAACTCCCTGTGAAGCTGACGAACTGAAAATCAAGAAATCATGCATTGAGCATTCTGGAAATAACAAAGATTACCCAAACGACAGCACTAAGCAAATTCTGGCTGAACTCTTCAAGCCCATGATCAATAAATTTAAAATGATATTTTTATTGATTAAGCATAACATCCATCCATACATAGAACTGTAGTAGGATCCATTGCTCTATCACAGGCACTACACAAACTAACCTGCTTCAGGGTGTTCCACACAAGCCTCTGGGGTCCAAGGCCCTGCTTTTACATAACCTCTTTTTTCAAGGGCAAACACAAATCCACCATCACCAATCACTGGGCCTTCAGCCAACCTTTCTAAAATCCCTTTCTGTGAAGAGAGGAGAGAGACAGAGATACATTGACATTTGGATTGCAGAGAACAAAATGGCCATCATCCATCTAAACACTAAGCGTGAAGCAAGAATAAAGTACCTACCTTAGACATAGTTGGTGTCTTCTGATTTCCTCAACTTGAAATTCACAACAATGATTTGATTGTAATGACCAGCTTCCTTCTTTTGAAAATCACCCAAACCAGCTCAGCATTTATACTACGAATTAGATCAGGTCAATATGCATTACTTATCATGTAGGTTGAATAGAATGCGTTGGATCAACACAAAAACACGATTAACAGCCTCAAATGAATAATTCTAAAACCTGAATAGTGATAAATATGGATTAGTTTAGAGAAAACATGCATCAATTCTATTAATCTATATGTCTATGAAGCATTTGTGAATTAAGAATGTTTGTTTACATCCAACCTGCCACCCCTTCAACATGAAAATGCGTGGAACTACGACGTGTTATTGGTCTATTTCATTGATTGTGCGAACTCCCACTGAACTCCAAGTTGATGTTCAGTGCTTCTTTGTAAAATGTATCACACTAAACCAGTGCATTGAACTAGTTTTGAGTGCAATGAACTGACAATTTGAGCAATTCAATTTTTGAAAAGTCTGCTTTTAGATATATTGGAAATTTTGATCAAGTATAGCAGAGCGTAACAGACAATTCGGCGGGGCGGCTTATGAATAACGGATCAGCTTGGAACGAACCACGTTTCAATTGTTGACAATTTAATCCGACAGAATAATAAATACTAGAAAACCGGTTGGTAGTGGTAAAATATCAACAACAATGCTGAGCTGTGCGAGGAACGTGGGAAGGCCCAAGCGGCTGAAAGTGCCCTGGGCGCAAGTGTCATCATTTGCATCATCATCACCATCAGACAAACAGACATCAGGAAAAAGGTAAGCATTGCTCACAATAAATCAATATCAATGATACACCACAGTCTGAATACTGTCGGATGCCTAAAAACTTCATACTGTGTATTACGTAAGATTGTAATGAAATCGTTGACTTCGTTGGTTGAATCATGAAATTTCAATAGACCCGAGGTTCCCTAGGTTTTATCTTAATCTATCATAAAATATCATAATATCGATTAGCCACAATGCTGACTAATGTGTTGGATGCCTAAAAACTTAATTTTCAACACCTTAATAAAACTTTTGAAACAGGTTTTTCTTGAATGAATCATAAAATTTAATAAAGCTAAGACCCTGAGATTCATTTTTTTCCAATAGACCGTGTTAAAACGAATTCCATATCATTACACCATTTCTTGGACCTTTAATTAAGAATCTTGGATAAATTGAATAATTATGGCTTAATTAATTATTTTCACAATCAATTCAATTGGGGTGAATATTTACTAAGGATGATCTTTGTTTAAGCAGTTCGTCCTTCAATCCAGTTTTATTTGAATTGGGTCGAGTCAATCCAGTTTTTCCGGGTCGCGTAAGATAATGATTAAAACTTTGGACCTATTTGCCAGGTTGTTTTCTCACGAGTCCACTTCATAACCGGTTGGTACAAAGATTGAAAAACCGCTTCTATCAGGAGCCGTGTGAGTTTTTCTTATCAGACCCGTTCACTGATAAATCGCATTGTTTGGCCGACTGTTAGATAGATCCAGTTTGAAATGTGGTGCCAAAAAGAGTGCATTGAGAAACCAGATAATATCTGACCAAAGTTTGAATGTCTGATTAGGCCTATATCACTATTTATGTTATTAAGTCAGTCCTACTTGTACCTAATCTCTAACTATGTTATCTGAGGAAAACAGTACCGTATGAGCCCTAGGTCTACCTTTTCATTCAATTGATCAAACTCTGGCCTTCAACGAACCTTGTCATTTCTTCTCTTGTATCTATCAGTATCTTTATCATTTTCCGTAAGATTTGGAGTAATTAGTGAGAACGATTATTCTACGGATGAGTCTAGAAGTTCAGAAGTACAGTCAAACCCCGATATGCTGCTCTCTCATTTACCGCCACCCCCGCCTACCGCCGGGTTTTCTCAATGTACATCTCTATACGAATACATCGTAAAACACCCCCGATATGCCGCCATACTCTCTACACCGCCAAAATCATTCTGCACCGATGTGGGCGGTACATTGGGGTTGACTATACAATCAAAATATAACTTACACTCAAGAGACACATCCTCTCATTTGTATAAATAGTATTATGTATTATGAATAGAGCCATAATAAATGCGCATTCTAGTTAAATTAATGATGGACCTTTAACTTTTGTGCCCTGGGTGATTAATATTGCATGAGGTGATAGAATACTTCATGCTTGTTTCCAAATGACAAATAGTTCATCTATGCATCCATAATTTTCATTATGTCTGACTAGGCAGTTAATCGACATGATATCCCTATTGTTATGATGTCATAGTAGAACTTCATTACAACAAACTTCAGGGAACTTGAACATCCCTTTCAATGAACAACAGGGGACCAGAAAATATACATCCACTTGATCAAATGGCCATACCCGGTAAATCACCACTGTATTTACAAGTTTGCCATGATGTTTGTATTATATTTTCTCCAGTGAGCACAAGCTGACTAAACGCCTGCACCAGGATGCTGAAACAGTGATCATCGGTGGAGGATGTGTCGGAGTCAGTTTAGCGTATCATCTCGCTAAAGCCGGTATGAAAGATGTAGTTCTGTTAGAGAAAACTGAATTGACAGCAGGATCAACATGGCACGCTGTAAGGACCGGTACTAAAAAAGTGCCAACTTACCATCTGATCTCTATACAGACTTCGATAACATTTCTCAACATTTGATGCGATCATTTCCTTTGTTGAAGAACCAACCTCGCGCATACAGTATCTGAAATGTAAAAATATCCTTAAATAATTTCAGGCTGGTCTCACAACCTATTTTCACCCTGGAATTAACGTAAAAAATATCCATTACTATGGTTTGAATCTTTATAAGACACTAGAAGAAGAAACTGGACAGGTAAATAAGATGCTCCCTAGAAATTACCCCTTCGTTATTGAGTCTTTTACGACAATTCATTAAAATATAATCTTCAGGCCGTCAGTTTCCATCAACCTGGTAGTTTGAGACTGGCTAAAGTCCCGGCAAGAATGGATGAATTTCGTTATCAAATGCAACGCCAAGGATGGAATAAAGCTGAACAATGGTTGATGAACGAAGATGAAATACACAAAATTCATCCATTACTGAATATGGACAAGGTAAAATGCATTTCTAAAAGCCTTTTAAAAGTTAACTGAATGTAATGGTAATGGTAATGGTTCTTGTTGCAGATTCTAGGCGGTCTGTTCAACCCAGGGGATGGCCATATTGACCCGTATTCTTTGACAATGGCATTGTCGATAGGAGCACGAATGTACGGAGCCGAGATCTACCAGGGGGCGCCGATAGACGGGTTGAAACAGAAAGAGGACGGAACATGGGACGTAGAAACACCACATGGAACGCTACGAGCTAAACGAATCGTCAACGCTGCAGGTTTGTCAAACGCATGATAAACTATTAACTGACTGGTGAATCCATAGAAAATGATTGAGTATTCTTATTCAACAGGATTCTGGGCGCGTGAGGTTGGAAAAATGGTAGGAATTGATTTACCTTTAGTTCCAATTCACCATCAGTACATCGTGACAGATACGATAAAAGAAGTAGCCGAACTAGAACATGAGGTGCGTATTTCATTGTAGTGCATTTCATCTGTATCCCTTGCAGATGGGCTTGCTTATGAGTACGCGAGTACCAGTATTGTTATTCCTTCTGTAAATATAATATCATATACCAAATACACTAGTATGCAACAGTACACAAACAGTAGTCAACAGTATTCATAAATAAACGTCCACCAAAAAAATTTAGCAGTCCTAAATTTCGAAAGTAAACCAGAGTATTTTTCCTCTTAAAAGGTGCCAGTAATAAGAGACTTGGAGGGCTCATATTACTGTCGACAAGAGAAGAAAGGTCTTTTGATCGGGCCTTATGAAGCGGGAGAGAAAATGAAACTATGTGATGATTGGTATGATAACGGAGCGCCACCAGGTATGAAATTATCCAATAAAAAATACCTGACAAAAAAACAAACAATAATTCAGATCATTTTGAGATAATTGAAACGTTTTATTGATTTAGGTTTCGGTAAAGAGCTGTTCGAACCTGATTTGGATCGGATAAGCGACCACTTGGACATTGCCATGGAAACAATCCCGGTGATGGAGACTGCTAACATTATGACAACTGTATCTGGTCCTATAACCTATACGCCGGATATATTACCAATGATAGGACCGTATCAGGGTTTACGCAATTATTGGACCATGGTCGGCTTTGGGTAAGTTTTGACTAAAATTGACTCCTTATATAACTAAAATCCTTTAAAGTGTTATTATCACTTAACTCGAACACAAAAATTAGAAACGTTGCGACAGAATCAAATTTCATCACCTAACTGTAATCATCATCGGTCCCTATAGATTTGAGTAAAAAGTCTACTGTATAAATTGTTTCTTCTTCACGGTATTATCAACCTAGTAATCCTGCTGATCCAATTTATCAAAAATACTACATAAATTTCTTTTCCAATCGGAAGCGGATCCGCTCTACAGTGCCGTAGCCATAAACAACTCAGTACCTCGTGTTGAATATACGTGCCACGCCTAGCTACAATAATCGATTGAAAAAATATGTAGAAAGATTAAATATATGGGGTGATTTTTACACCCCAAATATTTAACATAAAATAAAGATTGAACACACAGGAAATTGGAAACCGGGCAACGTTAGACATCTAACCAATGAAATATGTATTATTTCTAGTTATGGAATAGCACATGCCGGAGGAGCTGGTAAATATATAGCTGACTGGATCATTAACGGCGAACCATCGTACGACCTAATTGAACTCGATCCAAACCGTTATAAAAGTAACTGGTGCAACAGGTAAATAAATATACATAACATTTTCATATATCACAAGTTTGTTCAAACAGAACCTGAAGTCAATGATAATAATCTAGGTCGTACACGCTGACAAAATGCCGCGAATCTTATGGATTTAACAATCTGATTGGTTACCCGAAAGAAGAACGATTTGGAGGACGACCAACATGTCGTGTTAGCGGCGTTTATGAACTTACTAAAGAAAGAGGAGCAGAGATGGGTTTCCACGCAGGTATTTAACATCAAATATATTTCAGTGTTCCCAGATATAAAGTACATTGAGATATGAATAACTTGAGTGTCTTCGTTGTTAGGTTGGGAACAGCCGAATTGGTTCGTGAAGCCCGGAGATGTCGAGGGATACAAACCGAGTTATAGAAGTACAAACTGGTTTCAACCGGTCGCTCGAGAATGTGAGTTGGTGCTCAAAAATGCTGGAATCGTTGATCTAACACCTTTCGCGAAGTTCTATATCAAGGGAAAAGATGCGCATCAATTCATGGATCACTTGTGCGCTAATGCCGTACCTAAGGTGAAATTTCATTCTAAACATCGAAAGTATAATTTTCAAGCGTATAATTTTTTCTACACATACAAAATAAAGATTTTCTTGCGTAGGTCGGTACAACAAATATCTCACATATGCTGACACCTCTTGGACGGGTTTACGCTGAATTAACAGTGACCTGTGTCGACCCCGAGACATTCTTTATTGTTACTGGCTCTGGCTCTGAATTACACGATCTGCGGTAAGTTTGATTATATTTGTCGTCGAGATACACTAGAGATAAGTTATTACTCCATATTATTACTTGATATTTTCAGATGGATTGAAGAGAAAGCTGTAGAAGGCAGTTATAAGGTTGATATCAGTAACGTGACCGATGATATCGGTGTATTAGGTATAGCTGGACCGAGATCACGAGAAATCCTACAGAAGTTAACTGATGAAGATTTGAGCAACGAAGCATTCAAATTCCTACAAATGAAACATTTCGAAGTAGCTGGCATACCATTATTTGCTGTCCGTATATCCTATACAGGTAAGTTAACTTTACTAACCACTAACCTGAGCTACCATATCACCAATCCGATTGAAAAAATTACAATTTTTATATTACAGGTGAACTGGGATGGGAACTGAACTGTAAACAATCAGAAATGGCCGATCTCTACAAAGCTTTGCTCGAAGCTGGAAAACCATACGGCATCGGAGACTTTGGCACGTACGCGATGGCTTCTATGAGAATAGAGAAAGGATTCAGAGCGTGGGGATCAGATATGAATATAGACACAAACCCATTAGAAGCGGGACTCGGTTTCTTCGTCAAGTTGAAGAAGGTAGCTTACAAATTGATGTTTCAAGATTCCTCGGGATTTCTTTTCTTAAGTTTACCAGTTAACCAAAATTCATTTACCTTTTTTAGAAAGCTGATTTCATCGGCAAAAAAGCTTTGCTAGAAATCAAAGCAAATGGCCTCAAAAGAAAACTGGTTCACCTCATTGTTGATACGAGTGATGTTGATCCAGAAGGCAATGAAACGATCTGGCATGATGGAAAGGTAATTTGACAACTGGCTTAAAGTGAAAAGTATAATCGAAGATGATTTCTATACATTTTGTCTTTATATTTTACAGGTTGTGGGAAATACGACATCAGGTGCATACGGACACCAAATCAATAACAGCATCGCCTTTGGTTATTTACCGATGGAATTGGCAAAAGCTGGTACTGAGGTGTACGTCGAACTTCTAGGTGAACGTCGTAAAGCTTCAGTGATAGCGGAACCTCCAGTTCTTATAGAGCCAGTCCGTACTAGACTAGCCACGCAGAAAGTGACCACTACTGCTTGAAATATTCTAATATATTCTTAATGTGAAGGCAATATGATGTAATGTTACTTATAAGTATTCTATTAAATTCCTTCAATTTGCGCTGTGTATAAAATTACTTAATCAAATATTGGTCAAACCATCATGCTCATGAAACTGTGGACATTTCTGCATCATGAGCGTTTGCATTTTTGTAAATAAAATTGCTCAAATTAACCTTTTAGTGATCATTATACTGTATATCTTAGGATCAATGAAGTGTGAACTCTGAATCAGTGTATTTTTACAGGTGAGGAGGAATATGACTTGTGTAAAAAAGTGTTATGCAAAATGTTTTGAGTGTTTATCATTTTATAATAAAACTGCTAATATGATTGTTGAATTAGTTAATTCAGTACATTTTTAAGTGAATCTGGGTACTCGGGACGAATTTACTAAAATGTTGAAATTATGTCGAAAGCAAAGAATGAATTCATTTTCCTGGATAAAATTATTCAAAGTGAATGGCTTTTCCATGTGATCATGATAAAAAGACTTTGGCCTATTCAAAATATTCATGAATTAAAACTAGTTTGTAGACATTGAACCTACAAACCCTTCAACAAAACATATCCAAACTTGCTACCCAACAGCGGTAGAGTGAGTAATTCATTCATTATTACCCCCACCAAACTTCAGTCGAAGTTTATAGTTGAATATATCTCAAATGATTTTTAACTTGTTTCGTAAGTGATAAAAATACAATCTTTAAAAAGCCTGCTGAGAGTAACAATAACAATGAAATGTTTATAAAATCAGTACGCTTATCGGTTTTACTATCATCCGACTACATGTACATATACAAGTGGGACAGCTCCTGAATAACGTAACAGCCTGGAACAAGTTATATTCAGCTTTAGAAAAAAATTGAACTAGAAAACTAACGATACTTTAGTAAAAACTATGCTGAGCTGCGTGAGGAACGTGGGAAGGCCCAAACGGCTGAAAGGGCCCTGGATGTCGGTGTCATCATTTACCTCATCATCACCATCAGATAAACAGACATCAGGAAAAAGGTAAATAACAGAATCCCAGGGGCGGTGTTCAGAATTACACATACATGTACAATGCATATACCAACCGGTGTTATGACCAAAATTTAAAAAAAACTTTCAGTCATAATATTTGAACTTTTGCTTTTGCATACCATAGTCACATGAAATATGAGCTAACAATGAACAATATAGTAGTTTATAGGGGAACATATCAGACACTGGCCACAATAGAATCAGTTAACAAGAAAACTAACTAAAAAGTGTATTGATGCCTTGAAAAATAACACATTGTCGACAATAAAGAATATAATATAAATCATATAAAAATTTAAGTCTTCAGCCATGCTGACACGGAGACCATTTGGCTTGTACTTGATTAGAGCCTGTTCACATGTAAAAATCACTCACTCGTTACTAAAATTCTATCAAAATGATGCTGTGGCATGTGAGGTGAATCACCAGTAGCATTCTCATTGAATAATTTGGCACTGGTCTGATGCAATGGTTTTGGTCAGGCAGGCCAAATCTAGCCCGCGTCAAACAGGTACAGGCCCATTCAGTACAAGTGTGAATTTTTTATCGTGGTTTTTAACTGTAGCTAACTTGTATTCTTCAGCAAACACAAGCTGACTAAACGCCTACACCAGGATGCTGGAACAGTGATCATCGGTGGAGGATGTGTCGGAGTCAGTTTAGCGTATCATCTCGCTAAAGCCGGTATGAAAGATGTAGTTCTGTTAGAGAAAACTGAATTAACAGCAGGATCAACATGGCACGCTGTAAGGACCGGTACTAAAAAAGTGCCAACTTACCATCACTATGCAGACTACTTTAATAGCATTTCTCAACACTGTTGATGTGATCTTTTTCTTTGTTGAAGAATCATTTAACTGAAATGTAAAAAAGACCTTTTATTAACTATTTCAGGCTGGCGGCACAACTTATTTCCACCCAGGAATAAACATGAAAAACATCCATTATTATAGTTTGAACCTTTACAAGAAACTGGAAAAAGAAACTGGACAGGTAAATATGATCATTCTGTACATAAACTTCATCTTAATATGGCTACAACTTCCTTGATGATATAGCTTCCTCTAGGCTGTAGGCTTCCACGATCCTGGAAGTTTGAGACTGGCAAAGACACCGGCAAGAATGGATGAATTTCGTTATCAAATGCAACGCCAAGGATGGAATAAAGCTGAACAATGGTTGATGAATGAAGATGAAATACACAAAATGCATCCATTACTGAATATGGACAAGGTACTAAATCTGAGAACTGAAATATCATATCTTATGAATACCCGGTACAACAAAAAATCTTAAAATTCAATCGTTTTTATTTCAGATTCTAGGCGGTCTATTCAACCCAGGAGATGGCCATATTGATCCATACTCGATGACAATGGCATTGTCAATAGGAGCACGAATGTACGGAGCCGAAATCTATCAGGGGGCGCCGGTAAATGGCTTAAAAATGAAAGAGGACGGAACATGGGACGTAGAAACACCACATGGAACTCTACGAGCTAAACGAATCGTCAACGCTGCAGGTTTGTCAAACGCATGATTACAAACTAACTACAGAAATCCAATAGTAACCAATTCTGTTTTATTTCACAGGATTCTGGGCGCGTGAGGTTGGAAAAATGGTAGGAATTGATTTACCTTTAGTTCCCGTGCAACACCAGTACATTGTGACAGATACAATAAAAGAAGTAGCCGAACTAGAACATGAGGTAGGTCTGCGGTGATAATAGAAACCATTGGTAATTCCAGAATAAATCTCTGAAAAGAAATCACAAACACTGTTCATTTTTGAGAGTCTTTTAAGTTGATACAAGTTTTTATTGTTTTCCTTTCTTTAGCTGCCAGTGATCAGGGATTTAGAGGGTTCGTATGCCTGTCGACAAGAAAAGAAAGGTCTATTGATCGGGCTTTACGAGGCTGGAGAGAAAATGAAACTATGCGATGATTGGTATGATAACGGAGTTCCACCAGGTATTAACAAATATGATATAAATATAACTATGAAATTGATATGCTATATTGAAATAATTCAAATATATACAAAATACATTCATTCAGGGTTTGGTAAAGAGCTTTTTGAACCCGATTTGGATCGGATAAACGATAACTTGAATATCGCCATTGAAACCATCCCGGTGATGGAAACTGCTAACATTACGACAACGATATCTGGTCCTATAACCTATACGCCGGACGTATTACCAATGATAGGACCGTATCAGGGTTTACGCAATTACTGGACCATGGTCGGCTTTGGGTAAGGTACATATTTCACTAATACAACGACCGCTATTCATTTTCTCTTTGTTTTTAGAATAGGTTATGCTTTGCCATGCTGTACACCAATCTGTATTCATATCACTGAATCATAGACCAAATGCTACTTACTACAATAAATTTGAGACGATGTCCTTAAATCAGTGAAATACATGTATCATTTCCAGTTATGGCATAGTGCATGCAGGAGGAGCTGGTAAATATATAGCTGACTGGATCATTAACGGCGAACCATCGTACGACCTAATTGAAGTAGATCCAAACCGTTATAAAAGCAACTGGTGCAACAGGTAACCTATAATTAATATCGAAATCTTGATTTTTTGTGTAATGGTAGAATCTAAAGTCATTGATAATAATCTAGGTCGTACACGCTGACAAAATGCCGCGAATCATATGGATTTAACAATCTGATCGGTTATCCGAAAGAAGAACGATTTGGAGGACGACCAACATGTCGTGTTAGCGGAGTTTATGAACTTACTAAAGAAAGAGGAGCAGAGATGGGTTTCCACACAGGTAGTTGCATCAATCGATTGACTGATCAATGTTCGATGTTCCCCAAAATAAAAGCGTTGATTTTTTCTATGTTTTTGCCTAGGATGGGAACATCCGAATTGGTTCGTGAAGCCCGGAGATATCGAGGGATACAAACCGAGTTATAGAAGAACAAACTGGTTTCAACCGGTCAAAAGAGAATGCCAGATGGTGCTCAACGATGCTGGAATCATTGATCTATCACCATTGGCCAAATTTTACCTTAAGGGAAAAGATGCGCATCAATTCTTGGATCACTTATGCGCTAATACCGTACCTGAGGTGAAATTTCATTTTAGATCTTGAATACTAAAGGAATAGGCTATAACGTATGAATGTAATGAATAACAGCCTACTTCATTAACTAGCAACATAATTCATGATAAGCACAGTACAGTAGACTCTGTTTACCCCTGCAGTCAATTTCCTTAGATTATATCACATGTCTGGGACAAGATATTACATTCTCATTCAAATTCAACGACCCATCCATCGCCGACTGCCCCAGAGTATAGATATCTGAATTGAATTAATCAACTAGTCCCATGAAATCCGAGGCAAGCCAAGTCTACTGTATAATGCATCACTGATTGAAGATATCACTCAATATGTCTGATACCTTGTATAGGCCGGTACAACAAATATCTCACATATGCTGACACCTGGTGGACGGGTTTACGCTGAATTAACAGTCACTTGTGTCGACCGTGAGACATTCTTCATTGTTACACATTCTGTATCGGAATTACATGATCTGCGGTAAGTTTAAGAAATTGTTCATCCAAAATCTTGGAACCTTTTATCACTTTTGAAAACATCATTGCTAATCTATCATTTCAGATGGATTGAAGAGAAAGCTGTAGAAGGCAGTTATAACGTTGATATCAGTAACGTGACCGATGATATCGGTGTATTAGGTATAGCTGGACCGAGATCACGAGAAATCCTACAGAGGTTAACTGATGAAGATTTGAGCAACGAAGCATTCAAATTCCTACAAATGAAACATTTCGAAGTAGCTGGCATACCATTATTTGCTGTCCGTATATCCTACACAGGTGATATCAATGTCCTAACTCATTATACAGCATGAACAGTTTCTAAAATAAGTAATTAAAACAATTACTGTATCTCTTTACAGGTGAACTGGGATGGGAAATGTTCTGTAAACCATCAGAAATGGCCGATCTCTACAAAGCTTTGCTCGAAGCTGGAAAACCATACGGCATCGGAGATTTCGGTGCATACGCAATGGCTTCAATGAGAATAGAAAAAGGATTCAGAGCGTGGAGATTTGATATGAATATAGATACAAACCCATTAGAAGCTGGACTTGTGTCATTCATCAAGTTGAAAAAGGTGAATAATTTTCCTCGGATTTAGTCATATTTGTTTCGGTAAAATTTGCTGTCATTCCTTTTAATTTACAGAAAGCTGATTTCATCGGCAAGAAAGCTTTACTTGAAATCAAAGCTAATGGCCTCAAAAGAAAACTGGTTCATCTTATAGTCGACACCAGTGATGTTGATCCTGAAGGTCTTGAAACGATCTGGCATGATGGAAAGGTAATTTGAAGAAATAAGCGGAATTTAATCAAACACGCATTGGATGAATTTTAATTATTGTCTACAATTTTTACAGGTTGTAGGAAATACGACATCAGGTGCTTACGGACACCATATCAATAACAGCATCGCCTTTGGTTATTTACCGATTGAATTGGCAAAAGCTGGTACTGAGGTGTACGTTGAACTTCTAGGTGAACGTCGTAAAGCTTCAGTGATAGCCGAACCTCCAGTTCTAACAGAACCAGTCCGTACTAGACTAGCCACGCAGAAAGTGACCACTACTGCTTGAGATATTTCCATTGAGACAATATGATGAGAAATAATGATTATTGGGACAGATGCATAAGTTTTAAGTAAAATACTTAGACATTAAGTAAAATGATTAAGTCACTATCACTAGAAACTAGTGGAAACCTAACTGTCAAATACCTAGTCCATCATACTGCCTAGATTAATCTATCACCATACCAAGGATTTATGAACTTTTATGCTGAATGAAATTTGCATATCTATGAATTTACAATTATGATTGAAATGATGTACCAAGTCCATAAAGATATAATATATGTGATTATTGATTTGGATCCATGCTTTTATTATGAAATATGCGCACAATTCAAATGCATAAGTCAAATTCTAGCATTTATAATAAAACTGTTAAAGCGATTGTCGAGTTTGTCTTTTATTCGAAGGGCAAAAAAAAGAAAAACCTACATCATTCATCAATCTAACAAACAAATTAGATAATTTACTATTTACACAATTTATATTTTTCCTTCATTCAAGACCACATATCTACAGTTATATGATTGGTATAAAATACTGCAACAGTCCGTTATAGTAAAACTGCATAGCCTAGAGTTCTTTACAGTTCTCAAATAGCAGACTTCACTGCAGATATATATGCACAAAATAGCGATTTCAATTCAATAATCTATCACAGATTGAAAGATAGCACCGATTATGTCTAATCCATTTCCGAAGACAACAAGTCACATAATCAATGTACAGCACACAATCCAGAACCAGACTACGCTAGTATCCACATCCAAACTACTGAAATCAATTTTAAATCATTTTTAGAATGGTCCAAGCGCCTGAAACTATATATCTCAATGAGTTGATGATCTATTTGACCAAAGTCAGATGCAAGACGAAATACAACTTTACGTTTGACTTATACTTCACCAGACCCCTAGAAGGGATATAATGCTAAGGAAGAATAATATAATGCTTCGTTTAGTTCCTGGACTTTTAAGGTTAAATCATCTACATCTTAACTTGGTTTTGGTTATTGCAGTGGTAAAACGTTGAAATATAGGCGTTAAAAGTTGGGATGTTCGTGAAATTAGATCTATCTATATCTATAAAGCAAAGCTCTCCTCAATCCTTCTAAGATCTAACCTACCACGGTTCAGTAGTCTCTTTCTTCGATGCAATTATTTACAAGCTGTTGTAGGTTTGGATTTTCCATAGCTGCAGCGATTCTTTCTTTATCATTGATCTGCTTATTCACTGAAAACGAATAAAGATATTCAGTTACGACCTACAAAGGGACACGTTATTCTAGATCTTTTTTATACATGATCAATGAATGAATACGACTTTTTATCATCGGCGAATACCTTCATCTTCCGACGAATGGGTGCCTTTCTTAATCATGATATCCAATTTATGTTTAAACGACAAATTTTCTCTCAGTTTCACTCTCATACATAATCCTGAAAAAAAATTCCGCAATTTTGAGCTGAAATAAATTTTGCGCGATTATTTGAACCAATCGGAAAATGGACTCTCCGAGACAATTGAAGCCTTCAAAGGGTTCTGGTTTTTCATTTCTCTGAGGTAAATTGCTAACGGAATAAAAACCTGATACTTTTGATAACATTTTGTGATAGTGATTTCAATTTCAGTTTAATATCAGAATTCATTGATTGTTTTAATGCCATTTTAAATCGCGAACCATCTGGTGGCTTCCCGATACCTACTCAAAATTACAATTCCCAGTTTGAACTCACCGATAAGCGTAGCGAGGGAACAGTGAGGAACTGTCGGAGTGAATTCGATGTGAACGAGATGAGTTTCTTTATTAAACTGGTCGACGCGAACGCCATTTTCGTACACTACCTCTAGTTCTTCGAGCGTTTCTGGTTTTTCAGGATCTTGAATCGTACGTATGAGATCTGCATGGAATACGTACATTCCGAAATGATATAGCATATCCGGTATTCATTATTCGCAAGTATTTCTGATTCTTAACATCTTTAACATTCAACAACGGGTAAAAACATGATTAAACGATGAAGATTTTTACAAGGACACTGGAGTCTGGAAGGAGGGTTCACTTTGACTTTGTTTGCTTGTTTTTTTCCCAAATTCAATCGTTTTACTGACAATTACTTACCGTAGACTTCTCCTTCTAAATCATTCATATTAAAACTAGTCGGAACAGTTACGACTTGACGACATTAAGATTACAATTCTATCAGTTTAAGAAACATTTTGACAGCGAATTCCTCAGCAGTGTGTCAAGCAGATGTTTAGGTAACACCGCGGCGTTACTTAGTACTACTATGCGCATAGATAGGGTGGCTCCTGCGATATTCTCATGATTCATTTAATTTCTGTGTCTATGTTTGTTTATATATTCAATTAAGTTTTTGCTTTGATTTCAGTGCAAAAAAGGACTGAGACAACTGATTTTTTTTAAAATTTCGAATAAAAATTGGAGCTAGCTTTGTGACATAGGAATCCTCCGATAATATTAGGGATGCGATACACCGCCATCTTGCTGCCACCTAGGGCTTTTCCGTGTATTTACTTACATTTTCTCAGCTTGCACTAAAAAGTATGGAATATCACGCGAGAGAACGAGTAATGTACTTCAACGAGAGAATCAAACATCCAGAAATTTGAAAGATTAGAAAATCTAAAAGAACCATCGACGTGTGTAGACCGTTCCGAAACCCTTCTTTTTTTGTAAAAACGCAAGTCTTAAAACTGCTAACTAACACTGTCACTAATAAAGTAAAACGCTATCCAATCAATCCCATGACGGGGTTTGACCCAATTGACTTCAGAAATTAACTACACTGTAGGTCTGGGTCTTCATTTATGTGAATTTTGAATAGGTCTAGGCTTAAACCTCCAAGCAAATTCAAAGGATCTAGTGGTCCTAAACTGAGGAATCCTAGCCCTGCCCCTAGAGAGTTCGGTCCTGCCTTTTTAGCTTGAAATAGCACTCATTAATTTAACGGAGTTTCACAGTGACAGTGTGTATAGTTAGCTCCTGGCTAGTACAATTTGTCGACAATTCAAAGTCAAAGTCAGTGGAAACACTCATTATTAATCAAAATACGTTTTAAACACAGAATTATGAGGCTCAGACAGTAGGCCTATAGGTTAACTAGTTTTATATAAGATAAAAGCTCTCAGGTTCAAGCTCATCAGCTCATTTACCCGATGAAGCTTCTATACACTAGTAGGCCTAGCAAAAGCTCGTATCTCAAATAATCTAGTTAACCTGTTAACTAGGCGTACTATCTGAGCTATACCGGTAACTGATTTAGTATCTGTCTATTTGTTTTACTGACTCGACACCAGATTAACACAGCTCCTCTACAAGACATAATAGATAGAAAGAAATACATCATTTCATACAAGCGTTAAGTGTGTCATTAGAAGGGAGACACTACAATAGGTGGAATTGGTTATGTTTTTATATTAGCTGTAGCCTAACAATAGTGTTTATCTATTTACAGGTTGAATTCCATTGAATATTGAAGATCAAAGATGTATCAACAACACGTCCATAATCAGCCGTCAAACCAGGCTGCTACAGTCGTGAATAGCCATCATCAAAACTATGGGATGGCGATTCAAAAACAGCCAAATGCTCAACAATCGCTGCATCGGTATAATACCAATCAACCTTCTATTCATCATTCTCAAATACATCAGATGCACCAGCAGAACCTAGCTCAGCAGTATACGTCTCAAAATGCACAGATTCCCAATCCAGTCCAACCGATGCAGATGCAACAAACGCCGGTAGGACAGTATCCAGCTTCGCATTTACAAAATACCTTCCGACAACAGCTTAATCAAAACTGCTACAGAAATCCGGCACCGACGCAGACTCCTGGTATGAACTATGTGAGCACCGGCTATAGGCCTACGCAGCCTAACTCAGTCCCAGTACATCAAGGAGGAGGCCTTAATCTTTATCAACCTAGATATTCGCATCAAACGCAGCATACCGGTAAGGAAGCGCCTATTACCGGTAATTATGGCGTGATTACGTCGTCAGCCCAAGGAAGTCAGTTACATACACAGCAGATTCATCATAGGCCGACAACCTCAGCTGTTCAGCATTACTATCAATGTAATTCGGCAGTTGGTCAACAAACTGTTACTAACCGACAGTCGCAGGGTTCTACTCATAATACCGTATATGAGAAGAATATGTCGCGGCCGTTTAATGCGTGTAGTTCTCTGGATGATAATAATCAACAATGTGATTACAGACGATATTCCGAGAATAACTCGACACAACTTGGACATACTGTGACTGCACAGTTTGGACAGGTTGCTACACCGAATGTAGCTGATTTTCCAAGTTGTAGACTCGCGTCTAGTGATACTAGTGGTTCGTTAGCGAATTCACAGGTTTATCAGACGATGAATCATCACCGCCGCCATAGTCGATCGAATTCTGGCGATGGTCTGAATCAAACCTGTGCGGCTTTACAACAACAATCCATCCAACGACGATTGTCCCAACACGAAATCGATCAAGGCAATTTTCCTCGGCGTAGGAGCTTGGAGCAGAACCTTGCGAATATGACGCAGCAGCAGCAGCATCAGCAGCCTACTGTTACACAAACTGTACCCGCATATACTCAAGAAATTGCTCCACAATCTAGGACTCATCTCTTAGTTCAAAATAGTGCAATTTCAGCGACTACAACGCAGCAGCAAAATATTGACCGGGACTCCGATCATAAAACGATGACGTCGATATTTAGTGATTATATACCGTTTAAAAATCCGTTCGTAAGGTATCTATGTCTGGAAGGTGAACAGACTATACCGAGCGATATAACGATGAAAGGTATCGAAGGACAAGTGATCCTCAATCAGGACACATATAAATGGTCCGCTAAGTTTTTGTGTCACCATAATTCGCGGCAGCGGGATCTAAAAGACTATGAACGCGAAATGAAAAGAACTTGCATTCAGTGGAGATTGTTATGCCGTCAACAGCGTCAGCTGCGGGCTGATCTAACACAAAAAGATATTTTACATCAAATCGCGCTAACAACGGATTTAACCCTGTATTTCTATATACTTTGGTTCAAATATCTAGAGCTATCTTGGGTCGAGAATTGCGACGTCAATCCAGACGCTATGGCTCCACTTCATCAAATATCTCTCACTGATAGTTCAAGCGCACCTTGTCACGAAAGTGTTGCATCCCCGGTACGGTCCTGTGATATGGACAATTCTAGAAATTCAGTGCAACATGATTCATACCACCTTGAAAATAATGACTCTTTGAGTTGTTTACCGGAAACCGACACAATGACTCGTTTACTAGAAACCGACTCTTCGACTAATTTACCAGAAACTGACTCTTCGATTTGTTTACCCGAAACTGACCCATCTCCCGTTGAAGAAAATCCTCATCAATCTTCGATTAGAGTTAAAATTGAACGCAATGTTGATTATTCAAATGATGACTGTTCAGACGTCGAGATTTTGCCAACCCCCGAACCTGTGGTTCACGCAATATCCGACGTTGAAAAAGAAGAAAATTCCGATGAAGAAGAGTTTGTGTCGTTCGATGTTACAGCGCAGGTTCTGGAAAAGCGTGCGCATCGTAGCGGACGACTGCGACTGAAACGTCGATCGGAAAAAAATTGCGAAACCATCGCACCTGAAACGACCTCCGGAAATGAAGCGCCGAGCAACCTCGAAGTATCAGGATCTACTCACGATCTCGATGAGAATGTGGATCTATCAGTTGCGTTGAGAACTAGTGATCACTCTTCAAGTAACGACGATAACAATGAAAATGATATACATTTGATTTCTACAGTTTCTCAGGAATATAGTGTTAACAATTCGTACTCCGTCGAAAATGAATGTGGATGCATTTCCATGTATATCGATTCTAGTTTTAAGGATTATCTGGATACTCAGTTTTGCGCTCGACATCAAGAGGAATTTACTAAAATGTTGAATGATGGTGATATGAACGGTTTGGAAGTAGAACTGAATGAATTTATCAGTCTCGAAGAGGCTATGAAATTCATGACGACATCAAATAAAGAATCGACACTTGATCTTCAACAAAAACCAGGTATTGAATATGAATTTCTTAAAGGATTTTTGCTCTTGCCATTACAGTTCGAATAAGCCATTTATGAAATTCTATTTCAGAATCTGAATCACATGCAGAAACATTATCTGTACATTGTATTTTTGGTGACTTGGTTACATTTGATACGCTACTAGCTGATGAAAATGTTGAAGCAGAGAATCTATATGCATCATTAAAATCATCAACTACATCTCCGCTTGAGGAGCAGACAACAGAAAATCAAGAGACAACAGAAGAGAACACATCAACTACACCTCCACTTGAGGAGCAGACAACAGAGAATCAAGAGACAACAGAAGAGAACACATCAACTACATCTCCGCTTGAGGAGCAGACAACAGAGAATCAAGAGACAACAGAAGAGAACACATCAACTACATCTCCGCTTGAGGAGCAGACAACAGAGAATCAAGAGACAACAGAAGAGAACACATCAACTACACCTCCACTTGAGGAGCAGACAACAGAGAATCAAGAGACAACAGAAAACGACACATCAACTACATCTCCACTTGAGCAGATAACAGAGAATCAAGAAACTACAGAAAACAACAGATCAACTACATCTGCACTTGAGCAGACAGCAGAGAATGAAAAATTAACCAAAGACATCAGTAGCGTACCGTCTATTGAATATAACGATCAGATTGAAACAGATAAGAGTAACTCACAGTGCAATGATGTGGAAGGTCGTTCTAGTGAAGTGCAAAGTAAACTTATGGAAAGTAGTCAAGGTAACAATGACACAAATGTGCAATCGGGTATAATGTCAAATGTAGATACGGAAGAACCTTTGTTTACTTTATCTGAAACTTTATCTGATAATGAGTTAAGTAACATAAAAATTAGTGCTGTTAGCAGTGGTGTAAATTTCGACGATATTGAGCGTGAAGCATTAGTGGATAATGCAATCGCACGTACAGGTTGTGAAACTAGTAATGCCAATCTTATTGAAACCCCAATTATAGATAACATTTCAATATATGCACCTTCTGTTGAAGACATATCCCCTATACCTACACCTTTATCTTGTGAACCAGTGTATGATGATATATCAGGTGAACATGAAAATCTAGTAATTTCTACACCAGCCCCAAGGATAATGTTACTGAGTCCATCAACGTTACCAGTAGATGATGATTCAATATCAACTGATACTGAAACTGCTGCTGAGATAGATGGTTCTGAGGTTGCTAATAAAGATAGCAATGAATGTACTGATGATATAAAGAAATCGGATATTTCATTGAATGACTGCAAAGTAGAACCAGTCTCACCTTGCAAGCACAGCAATACATTGACATATGCGGAAATCTCTTCGGATGAGGAGGAGGATTATCCTGTTATTATTAATGAATCCTCTAAACCGAGATATGAGAAAAGCATATCTACATTGGAAGAAGATATAGTAGACGATTTGCCTGACATCGTAGCTCCACGGAGACGTAAAAAAGAAATTTTGGAAAAAGAAAAAAGTCCGAGTGATGTTTATCCTAGGAAAAGGCATAGGCATAATTCATCAGAAATTATACCATTCGATATACATGCATTTGCTATTGATGAAAATTTATGCGAAATATTGCCTAAAGAAGATCGTGGTGATTCCGATCCCGGTAGTGTAAGTTCGAAAATCTATGATTCAACACAGGAATCTGATCATTTACCAGTGTGTACAGATGTTTTTAATACAAATGAAGGAGATATTGCCGAGAAAGATGATCAACTGCATGATTATGTTAATGAGACCTCTCAAGACGATTCTCAGAGTTGTGATCTACAAGAAGATAGTAATTTCAATGCTGGTACTGCAGTTTCTGAAGTCGATGCTTCAAAATCGCTGAAGTCTGATCATTTACCAGTGTGTCCAGATGTGTCTAATGGAAAACAAGAAGATACTGCTGAGCAAGATGGTAAACTGCATCTAAATGAGACATCTCATGACGACTCTTTTTGTGATCAACTGTCTAATCCTGATAATGATTTAATGGTTAATGATTCTGGAGAACATACTGCAGCTCAAAGTGCTGAACTTCGCAGTGGTGAAAAAAGTGCTAAACAACTCGATAACTGTGAGGAAAACCAAATACTAGAAAAATTTAATCATGATGAAATGGGAGTGGATGAAAACCAGATTGAAGGAAACACACCTTCACCTGAAATTACAGAAGTGGTCCAAAATCCATCAAATTATGACCATCAGGAATTGCCAGCTCTGGAACCTCAAATTCAAGCTGACAACTTGATCGATGACTCAGCTGAAATAACATGCCAAAGAATAGCTTCATATGATGTGCACAGGAGAACTATCAATGCTCAACGAAAGTGTAAAAAAAGAAAAGCGAAATTGAATCCACAAACTAACAATGTACTTGATGTAACACAGCAATCAAACGATGATGTAGAATCCATTGATTATGTCAGTACTTGTGATAAAACCAAAATGTGCAAGTCAGCAGTGGAGCAATACTCAGTCGGAGATCTAGAAAAAGGTGCAACTGAAACCCAGGATGATAATCTATCAGAACAAAACATGATCGATAATGGTGGTACTTTTGATAAAATAAAACCTTGCAGCCAAACAGAACAAGTTCCATTTTCACAGAACAATGAGAACCTGTGCCTGACTTCCAAAGATAAAACTGATAGTGAGCAATTGACAGAAGCAAGTACATTTTCAGTAAATGTAATAAAGCCAGCGAATGATGAAACAAAAGTAGGCGAAAAAAGTGGAAAATTAAGAACCAATAGTGGAAAGTGTAACGATGAATCCAATAAGTCAAGACATCTTAATGATAGATCAAAAAGGAATATAGCAAAATCAGGTGAAAATAAAACCACAAAGCTAAATGATGCAAAAGAGAATGAAAAACCTTTTTCATCCTGCCAGGAGTCTCAGAAAGATAGTAACCATGATAAGAGGAAAAATGATTCCGAAAAGAAAGATTCTTTGAAAGCTGATTCGGAGTTCCATAGATCACCCAAAGCTCTGAATTCTAAGGTTCAAGAAGTTAATTCACTAGAAGATGGTAAATCAAAGATTGATGTCGGTTCTTGTGATAAAACAATAACCACTGAACAAACAGAGCAAGTGACAGCTGGTGATGTAGAAAATGGCACTGAGACACAGATAAATAATTCATCTTTATTTCCAAATTCTACTGATATTTTTGATCCACCTAAAATTGATACCAAATCAGGTGAAGAAGCTACCAATTATGATTCAGTCGTAGCTGATAGTAAAACTGATAGATATAATACTGATTTAGTAGAAAGTAAAAGCTCATCTGTTTCATCGGAAATAGATTGGGAATTAAATGACTATGTAATTCTAGATGAATATATTGATGAAGAACAGGTGAAACCTGTTGTGGAGAACGAGGTTGAGAGTGACTACAGAAATAAAGACGAAACATTTGAAGATGCTCTGGCACAAGCTCTCAAAGAAAGTCTTGGAAGTAATACAGCAGACATGGAGGATGGTGAAGAAGAATCTGATGCTCTGGAACAAGCCCTCAAGGAAAGTTTTGAGGAAAGTCAAGTCGACCCAGAGGAGAGTGAAGATGAATTGCATGCTCTCTCGCCGGCTAAAGAATGTTTTCGAGGGAATACAGATGATCGTGAAAAAGTATCTGATGAGGTGTTGGCACAGTCAGTGGATGACTTTTTAAAATGCAATTCAAAAACTACAGATTGTGATGAAATTGAGGAGAACATTGAATATGAAGAGAATGTACTAGGAGGTCCTATACCTGATGCGTCTTCATCGACTCCTGAAAAGAAGGAAAGAGATCATTCACAAAAATCTACCTTTGAAAAAGAATTCATGCGAGTTGATTTAGGAAAATGTGACTATTTGTGTCATGTAAATGATGAAAATGTATTACATGATAGAGAGAATGTGAAAGAAAAACCTAAGGAGATTGTAACCGATTTATTCTGTAAAGATTCCATCACAGACCGAAATGAAGTGGCTAAAGATTGTGTGGTAAAGCAAAATATTCCATTGAAGGAAGGTAAAATAACTTCAAGTAATACTCAAAGTATGCCTAAACAAAAGCCAGTCCCTCAACTAGATGAAACACCTACTGTGAAGACTTGCACCAAACCACAAGAGAAATCAGTAGTCGAAACTGAACTTATGGGCCAGGAGAGTTCATCAACAAGGAATACGGAGAAGAAAGTAAGTCCACGAAAAAGGGTTTGCCCACGAACAGGAAAAATTGTTCCAGTCGAACCTCAAGATGAAGTGATCAGTGTCATAATCAAGACAAAAGAGAGCCAGCATGAACCACAGACAACTGCTCCTAAGCATCAGCCAATGGAGATTCGGAATTCCAAAAGTCGTAAAGATCTGACCAAATGTCTGGTTGAGGCCGATGATGGACTTGCAAACAGTACCTTAAACAGTGATGTGAAGTCGGAGAATTCTGAAAACAAAATGAATAGTGTCCAGAATAGCAATGAAATGAAAATGGATGACTCATCAAATGCTGTGAACTCTGTCATTCTATTAGACACAAATGTGAATCAGGTTTTATCACCAACTACAGTAAAAAAGGGAATAAGTTCATCAATGACAAGTGCCACAGGTGAATCTTCACCCAAGGCTAATAAACCCATTATTGCTTTGGTGAATAGTGTATCAGATGCATTGAAACCTCAAGTCATAGCCAAAGATAAAAAAAGCACCGTAGAATCAGTGGTTAAGAAGAAGAAACGTAGACCCAGTGAGAGGTCGGATTCGAAGAAAGGGCAGGCAACCGTCTCACATTCAGACATTTCCAAAGAATTAACAAAAAATGACAAAGCTATGAAAAATGAAATATCAGCAACACTATTAAAGGAAAAAGAGAGTATGAAAAATTCAGCATCGTTTTATGATCCTGATCAAGCAACGTCTACATCCTCTAGTTGCCTCGATATCAGCAAATCAAAGTCAAGTTCATCTGCTGAAACTACAGATCAACAAAAATCTAATATCGAATCGACGATTGGAAAAGTGTTTAATGCGAAGTTGTTATCTGATGATGATGATATGCCATGCCTGACTTCAAAGAAAGGGCAGGCAACTGTCTCAAATTCAGATGTATCCAAAGACTTAACCAAAGTTGACCAACCCATGAACAAGAAAATATCAGCAACACCATTAGACGTTAAAGAAAGCACCAAAAATTCAAATTCAACAGCCTTTAATGATCCTGATCCTGATCCTGTTCAACCAACATCTAAATGTTCTCTCCCTGATATTACTAAATCAAAGTCAAGGACATCTGGTGTAACGACAGATCATCGAGAATCTGATATTCAAGCTAAAGTTAAAGTGTCTGATGCAAAATTGGTACCATATGACGATTATGAGCCAATCCAATCTTCTAAGGATGAATCTGATAGTGAGAAACCTATTAATGAGAAAACTACAAATTCAGTGATTATTGCAAAGTCATTGGTTGAAAAAAATGCATGTGGCAAAAAAAGTGGAAAAACTAGAACCAACAGTGGAAAGTCAATTGATGAGCCGAGTAAGTTAAGACGTCCTAGTGGTAAATCAAAAGCAGATGTTGCAAAATCTAAAATATCAAGTGAAAAGAAGACTCCAAAGTTGGGTGCAATGGAGAATGATAAGCCTGTTTCAGCAAGCCACAAATCCCGAAAAAGTAGTTGCCATGAAAAGAAAAGTAAAGATTCAGAAAACACAGGGAATACAGATTCTGAGTCCCGCAGATCATCGGATGCCTTCAATTTGAAGGCCAAGAAAGCAAGTCAATCGACGGATAACTCGAAAGATGCAGGAAAGATCCATAGAAAAAAATCAGCGGAGGAGTCTATCAAATCTACAGTGGAACCTGAAATTAATAAAGAAAAACCTTGCAGCAGCAGCAAACTGGCCAACGACTCAGATTCTCAAAGATCAATCGATCAAAGTGCTGGCTCTCAAAAAGGAGTCAGTAGTAGAAAAGATGTAACAAATACTAGGAAACGATCAAGCATTTCATCCGGTGATGCTGTGAATGGAAAAAAATCTAAACCTAATTCAAATGATGTTAACAATGACACACCGGGTGCTTCGATTACTCACTCAAAAGTTACATCTGACTTGATTAAGAACATTAAAAAAAGATCTAGAAATTCATCAACCGATTCAGCAAATGATCCATCAATTGCTAAACAGTCGAAAAAAACATCAAGTGATCCAACTGATGCCTGTGCTGAATCACTATCTAAAGCTAAAAGTACTTGTGTCACGTCTGGCGCCAGTGAGAAGCCAAAATTGTCTCAACGAGATCTTACCAAAAACTTTGTTATACCAAAAATCAGTAGAAAGAAGACCACAGAAAAATCACCTACACTTGAAAAACAATCTATTTATAATGAAAACAATGATCAAAGTAGTGACCAAATGACCAAACATTCATCAATTGTTAAGAAAGGGTTGAATAGCAAAAATGAACCTATTGATCATTTTCAGAGTCCTTTGGTCTCGATTGAGTCATCAGAAGACAGTAGATATGGCGAAAAAAGCATACATACTAATAAGAATGAAATGGCAAAAAGTAGGCCAAAGTTGATGGAAATGGCAAATCTACGGATTCAAATTTCAGCAGAATGTACATCACCTGATTGTAGTATCCAATACTCAACTACAGAAGAATCAAGTGATGATACAAATGATGGTCGAACAAAATCAGTGATTGCATTGAAAATAGATACAAAGAATGCTGCTGATAAACAATTGGGTTCCTTAGACTCTATTGTTGATAAAGCAGTGAGTGATCCTGATCGCGCCGTGACTGCTGTAGAAAAACCTGGATCTACTGGAGAGTGCAAACTCATCGTTGAAATTCCCAATGATGAATTGAAGTCCAAAGTTAGCAGTCAAAATCAGTCAACAAGTTCTGAGTCAAAATCCCATGACAATATTAAGAATTCAAAAGAAAATGATAAAAAGATGTTGCAGGATAAAAGGAAGGCTAAAGAAAACCAGCAGTCTCAAGAAAAAGATAAAAAAGAATGTGAAAAATCCCATGACAATAATAAGCAATCAAAAGGAAATGATAAAAAGATGTTGCGTGATAAAAAGAAGGCTAAAGTAAATCTGCAATCTCAAGAAATGAAAGAAAAGGGACGTGATAGAAAAAAGGCTAGAGCACATCAACAATTTCGAGAAAATGATGACAAGGAACGTGATGAAAAGAAGGCTAGAGCAAATCAACAATCTCAAGAAAATGATGAAAAAGAACTTGATAAAAAGAATGCATGCTCAAAATCTTCCAGCCTACAGAAACGAAAACTTACTTTAGAGCAATACTCTCGTCAAAAAGCATTGAAGTTCAAATCGCCTGTGAAGATCAGCAAACGATCAAGGGTGACATCGCCACTTCGTTGGCCCAAATCTCCATCCAAATCAACAACTTCACCAAGACACCGTACCCCTAGGCATTTCAGCCGAAGGCCTCGCCGATCAAGATCGAAAAGCCCTCCAAGAACAATCAAAGATAGATCCAGATCGAGAAGTCTGTCACCTAGACGCCGCCGAAGCAAATCTCCCCCATATCGATCAAGATCTCAAACTCGCAGTCGATCCAAAACTCCAGACAATATTAGAGGAACTTCAATAAGCAATCGAAATGTTAGAGACCCCAGAAGTTCTCATTACATCGGTAAAAATTTAGTGTCAGGAAGTTACTCTCCATCAATTCATCCTACTCAATCAATAGAGTCCACATCAGCTCAATGGAATGCACATTCAGCACCATCCCTTACTGTTTGGCAGGAAGACTATCGATATCAAGCCCAGGAAGTTCATGCATATCAGATCAATCAGACTCAAAACCAATGGAATAAACCAACAACTGACATTTCAAATTGGGGCTATTATGAAAATAGAAATAATCATTCATCGGAAATTCAGAGTATCAAAGAATTACCTTCTGCTTACGATGAACAAAAATTCAAGCAAGCAGAGCAAAGAAAATCTTCGTACAATAGAAATGTAATCAACATCGTATGCGATGAAGATGCACCTTCAGGAGTATCTTCAGATTCAAGAGTGGTTGTTGAAAAGGTCCTGAAGAGTGAATGCATTTCAAAGATGAAATGGCCTCGCAAATTGGAGATAGTCGGTGTCGATCCTAGGAAAAAACTAGGATGTATTCAACATAGGCTGACAATGTTGGATATTAGCCCTGACGAGCTGGAAGCTATCGAAATGCGGCGAAAAAAAACGTTCGGTCCTATTTACGATTCGATCGATGTTAAATCGAATAAACGTATCAAATCGACTAGAATTAGTCGAGAAGGAACTCCGCCATTGCCTCAGAAGTCAGGAGGAGGTTCTCCCGAACATCGCAGCGTAATAACTGAGTCGATAGAGCCAGTGCCGATGGAGCTTTGTTCGCCGCAGGTATCGCCGAGAAGCAGTCGAGGATTACACTCGAGAACTAACGACGACGGCTCAAATCAGTATTCTGATGTATCCAGTCAGGGAAGCTTCGATTCATACCAAAAAGTCCCCGATAACAATGAAAGACCAAACCAGTATTCACCTATTTCTAGTGTCTCCTCATCGAGTTCTGCTGTCGCGGAAGTAGATTCTGCTAACTTGGCAACAGTCGGAAACAATCCTGGTAATAGATTTGAGAATGTATATCTTACTCAACCAGTGCATCGTGGTTGGGATGGTAATGGCAACTTCCAGCATTTTCAAGCTCCATATACTACCGCACCTGCTGAATCGTATTATTGGCCTCAACAGAATACATGGGGGGACTATAACCACCAACCGATGTATCAACCGTACAGATGATTTTATATGTGCATGCCTTTTTGATATCGATAATTCAACTGAAGTTCATAGTCATATTTCACTGCCCGAATTTACTTTAACTGCGAACAACTCACTGTAAATAGTTTGTTATAGAATGATGTAGAGATACTTCTATAGGGGGCCATCATTAAGTAAGTACGCATCCATGGGGGAGATGCTAAAAAAAGGTTGCATTTGCCTATGGACGTAATGTTAAAAAAATGCACATTAGTTTGGAAAATCAGCAATATTTTACGGACATACTTCTTCATGTGCGGCCCCATATGATAGTTTTTAGATATGAAATAGATATATTGTAAAAAGTTAAAAGTCACTTGTTACTTGTACATAAATTGATGAGTTTATCCAAAACAGTAGGAACAATGAACAATACATGTGTAGTCTTACATCTGACCGATCCTTGGTGAGGTTCTTTGAGGTGCCTTAATCTCTGCTTATGTAGACAAATTCGGATTTTAAAAACCTTTTTTCGTCCCTTCGAGTCAAGCCGAAGCACTGAATAAGACAAAGTATAAACGATTTTGATTTGAAGGGTTTGAATTACATGTTCACCTTTAAACTTGTATAGTTCATTGTTGAAAGTTATATATATATATATATATATATATATATATATATATATATATATATATATATATATATATATATACATATGTATTGTGTGTGTATTTTGTTAACCAGAGTTTTACTTTTTATTTTATGTATAATCACTAATAAACCTGGGTTCAAATAATAATATTTCAACCCGGGATTATTTGACCCCTTCGCTTTGAAGGGTTTATTAAACCTGGGTTGTGATCTCAACTCGGTTCCAACTTGAAGTGTATGTAGTATTTTGGTTTGAAAATCCTGTAGACACGCGGCAATAGTTTTTCAAGTAATGCTTGTATCATGAATAATAGTGGACTGTGCCTGAAGAAGGTCGTTATATGCAACAACAATGCCCTCTGTAATATACCGTATGTTATCTAGTGAAAGAAATTCTTATACAGAAATATTTTTATAACTGCGATAAAAGTGATTTTTTAATGATTTAAACAGTGCCAGTATTCTTTGATTTAAGACATTCAGTAGTGCTTTTCCTAATATAATGAAATATGACGGGCTTTATTTGTAGAATGAGCTATCGGTACTTACAATGTAATATGTAATATATGAAATTAATTTTGTAAAGCTAAAAAAAACAAAAATTGATACCTTGTTTCTCATTTCTGCTGAGCTTAAAAGTTGACCCGGCTGGCCACCTATAAACCCTGTTCAGTGTACATTACTTAATAAAAAATCCTGATCAAGCTAACAATATCAGACCCGGCAGTTTAGAATTGCATTTTACAAAGTGACCCGGTTGATTAGGAGAAACAAGGTATCATTTTTGTCTAGCCTAAAATTGGGAATTATCGGTAAGAAATGATTTCAACATTCGAATCTACATCGGGAGTAATTTTTGTTCGATGCATTTTGTATTTCATTTTCGAAAACGAATTCACGCTTCTTGTACGTGAAATGGCTCTCAAAACAGAATACAATTACTGGCATTAGAAACAAAACGTTGCAAGTGTACGTGTGCATTCATAATGAAATAATGTAGCGCAGTTGCAGTTTCCTATCTCAGGTCATTGGAAATGTTACCTAATGCTATGAGATGCGTGTATTCGTTTTATTTTTTTAATGATTTTCCCGCTTATGTTATGTAGATTAAAAGCTAATTCAAATTAGATAATTCAATATGATGAGAAGTTGTGTGTAAAGTTTTGTATTAAACACACACGTATTAAGTAGTAAAGTAGTACATGCGCATAATCTATCAAGAAAAATACTCCATCGTTGACCGACTTGATGTACGATACTTCCAGCGCTGTGTCAGCCGGTCACAGTTGCGCGGTAAAGCCTTAGATTTAGTCTCTCAATATCTCTTTTTTAAAGCCAATCTATAAAAAACTGTTTTTATGGAATATTACTGTAGCTTTCAAACCCTAACCTTCCTGTTAGTTTTTATCTTAGAAAAATTCTTCCAAAAACATATGTTTTGGGCTTGGATTTTCTAAAACTCAAATAAAGATCAATTAATTAAACCAACTGCTATGTATTTATTACATGACATATTATCAGAGTCTTTGAACTGTTCTCAACTTTGAGATGTTTCAAGTTCTTTACTTTTTTATGCATACACCTTCACATGTCGATGAGATGTTCATTTATTCAACAATATGATTTTGCATTAAAACAAAATAAAGATCCTTATATCATATACGGAGATGTTAAATGGATTTCTTTGATCGCATTCAATCAAGAAAGAAACAGTAGTCGGTCCTTCTGTTGCACTTCCATGATATTCAAGCTGCTTTTCGCTATGGTATATTTACAAATACAACGGTCTTGATCTACGTGGAAATTCTCTGCTTATATAGTTTGTTGCAAGTCTACCTAAGTCTACTTACTTCGTAATTGGATGCTCGGTGTTGATCAAATAATCAAAAGCTAAGCACACATCACTTCGCAGCTATAAAATATTGATTACCATAATTCAAGTTCTGAAATTCGTGGGGGATTTAATTTAATTTGTTTACCAGAGAGCACCTCCCTGCCATAAATCGAGGATTTTATAGCGTGCTCATCATGTTCATCAGTCATCTTTCTGTGGATGTATGATAGTGTCATGATATATATATATGATACGGTATATACTTGATATATATATATAGTAACTGATCTGTGGTATTAACTGACTAATGGTTTGATATCATCAAGGAGGTGTCACTTTAGTTTCACAAGCGGACATTTACGGACCAAAAGCTCATTCCTATGACCTGGATCCATGATTGGTTAAAGCTTTATCCCAGTTGTCAGATGCGTTGGTTTGAATTAACCATCCCAGTTGGCGTCCGTCCCGTCCTAACTAAGGGTCAAAACACTAGGAAAATCTCCACGACTGAGTGTATTCTACTTTTACTGGAAAATATTCTATCGCAATAAGATTTTGTGAATTTTACAAAACTGATCTTTTTACACGCAACAGCCAATGAGCGATGAAATGAAGGTCAAGGCGTTTAGACTTTGGCAGACGAAATGGACGCAATTCATAGACAAATTTTTAGCCGAAAATCGTTTCAACTAGCAAGACTTCCATCTAAATAGAGCAGCTCACCACCGACACACAAACGCTCCCTATAGCACAGGGATTCAGAAATATCAAACCGACATCGTCATTCGATAGAAAACATTCAAGATGGCTGACCGACGGGATTCTAAAAATGTGCATTTTGGCCGATAGTGAATGCATTGATTTCAGCGCATTTTTCATTTGAGAATGTACGATGCCTAATCTATCAGTTGATGAATCTCGGCCATAATGCCATTCAATATGGCTGACTGGCGGCAATCTTTAATTTTTTAAAAATGTTTATTTTTGCCTTATATTGCGAGTGAATCTTATATAGAGCATTGATTTTTCACATGTGGATGTTAGATGCCATTATGTATCAGAATCTAGGTCGTATACCAGCGACGTGAATTTCTAAATTGCACATTTTGCCTCGAATAATTGTGAATGTATCTTACTAGGACATTGTTTGTTTTTCAGTCATAATGCCATACACTGATGGCTGATAATGGCCATCTTTGATTCTAGACTACGTTATCTATCTCAGTTTCATTTTGTGATTTGGTACCGTGTAAGCAAAACTAAGAGAAGAAAATAAGAAAGTTCGGAACTGGGACGATATATTTGACCGAACTACATCAGTCGATCATCTTTACCAAAGGGTCTCACTATTAAGCCGGTTTCCGACTGGTGGAAGCCAGAGTTCGGCAACGATACAAATTGCCGTGGTTTATGAAGATTTAAAATATTACCGGTGGGCGGGCGGTAGTTTTAACCCAGAGTTCAAAACTCCCCGGCCCAAGTGCCACCGGGCCAGCCGCAACATTCCCACGGTTTGACGAACGATTGAAGAAAAATTAACGTAGCTTTCACCCCCAGTAACCAACTATTTGGACACCCTCCTATTTGATTAATGGTTTTCCTTATCATTTCTGCGCGCAAGACTAGGGTTCGGCGTCTTGGCGTTCGTACGAGTCCGAAGCCGTTAGATAGCGTCAATTCTATTCTCAACCGGTTTATAGCGTCACTCGTATTGCACTCCGCGATATCCTGGTCGTGTGGATGAGGAAGTAAAAAGTCTTTTCGCAGCTTCGCGCTTTTGAAATCTCATCAAACTCAACATTTTCAGCTGGCTGTCAATTCGCATCAATTCGTTCTAGAAGAGCCCGCGTTGAAGTGTTTTATTTTTTTTTATGGTGAGTGTTTAATGATAGAAAACCGTAGATGTAGGAGGCTTTTAAGAGGAAGAAAATTTACCACCTTCGCCGCTTCGGCATTATTATTACGCTTTCGCACCGCACTGACTGACTGTTCCACTCTAACGTCTGTCCAACTTACGTCACTGATATTATTTTTTGTATGATGAATCTAAAGGTGAAGTCTGTTCCTCATATTTTTTCAAAACATTTCCTTTCCTGCAAGAAGTAGGCCTAACAATTCGCGCCCACACAATTCGCCATGTTTGATGTTGGGATTCTTCACTTTTTTTCTTACCATACCGGTAAAGTACACTACTGCATGACTACTAAGTGATGAGTGGTGGCTGCTGTTGGTATTCGGCCTACTAAAGTCTGGCCTTTTATCTGACATCAATTTTTTGAAAATATATAGAAACATACATAATAATATGCGTTTCGAATGAAATACAATGTTCTAGAGGTTTTCTGAGGATCGTCGAGCACATTGTAACTATCTTTCTACACATGTTCTTAAGAAAAACTCACAACTGAAAGAAACTACACAAATTATCTTCCCCTGATATCTTTAGTAGAATACTAAGCCACTTTCAGACCCGAGTTGAAATGTTGAGGTGTTTCTCATGTAGTTCCATTTCATTGTGGTATTTCTCCTCAAAAACTTGGACAAATATTATCTAACAAGCGGCCTTTTAGCCTACAAACTTTGCGTGCGGCATACAAGCCACAAGTCAATCAAGGCTAGACGTTGGACCACTTTTTTCTGGCATAATAGGGCCTATAATACTAAACCTAGAACCAGATAGACTTAAGAAAATATTTCAAAATATGATGATATTCAATAACTATGTGCAGCAATATTAAGTGGAGTCTGACCTTAATCCTAACCCTAACTAGTTTTACGCCCAGATAAATACATTTAATCCTCTATAATACCACTGTTGAGACTGATGAAAAATATGGCGCAATACCGAATTTGGCATTATAACAAAAATTTCATAAAATTTTAGTTAGATTGAGCAAATTTGTTCTCTGGAAAATGTTGGTAATTATAGAGCAGTGGCATTGAGAAAGATAGCATTATAACGAACTTCGACTGTATAGTCACTATGATTTTAAAACTGCTAGTATGTAACATGTATCCAATAGCAGGGTGGCTCCAAGTATATCCTATACATGGTAGGTGATCAGATGACAGGTAAATTAATTAACTGTGGCATGATACATATTGACAACTGTGTCAATAGTGGTTTAGTACTTATGAATAGACAGATATTTTCCTACCCTGCCACACTAGACCTGGTACTGCATGAAAACTAAAGGCGCCGATCAGATTGAACCTGCGCACTTGGTCTAGTGTGGCAGGGTTTCGATGCTATCAGGTTTGAATCCCTGCCGGTGGAGGATGGCATTCCGATTCATATTCCGTCTTACAGCGCTGGCTTCTCGAAATTTAAAACGGTAAATTCAAAGTGATGATAGATCGAATTTGAGAATCGTCGGATAAAACTCATCGTTCAATCAAACATGAAAGGTCTGCGGCCTCCTCGCCGAGTCTTTGCGACATATCCGGCTTTTCCATAATCATTCAAAGTTCCGTAGGTTTTTGCACAAGATTAACCTTCAATGCTGTCTAGACGTAACCAAATTAGTGTCTGTCTGTTGTATAAAACGCTATCTGTCATTCTAAAAGCCATTAATTCCCTTATGCTAGACGATAGTTCTTTTGACATCAATAAATCTTCTCTTGTTTTATGATTACTGTGTTTTATCCTCTGTTTTGTCGCCGTTTCGCTGTTTCCTGGCTGTATAATCCGTCATCATCATTCGCCCTGCTGTTTACTGTTGCGCCGATTCCTATAAAATCCTTTAGAATCTATAAAACGCAGAGACCGGGGATTAAACCAACTTTACAGTCAGTCTCTGCTCTAAACGACTAGCTGTGTGTACGTGGTTTATGGATTCATGGACTGTTGATTCAGCTGAGCGTGTGCGTCCTGCATGACTGAGATTGTCTTTCATATTTTGATATTTCAATGAAAAGCGACTCGAGCTCAATGCCAAGGGAAACTAATTCTACGGTTACTATTACTAGTAAAAGCTTCCGTGTTTTTTTTTATTTCCATAGAGCTAAACCAAAAAGATCGATGAATTTTATGTGATGGAAATATTGTGTAAAACAATATTCTGTGCTTCCATGCAAATGAAAATAAAGAAAAAATTGGCTGATGAATTTCTTGCTTCAGAGATTTTCCTGATCGAATAGCTAAAAAATCTGCAGCTTGTTTTTGCCTCTTGAGCTTCGACGCTTCAAAGGAAAATATCCCTTGTCACGGAGCGAAAACACCTTTTGAAGTGAATATCTCGAGCTTAAGGCAATTCAGGCCGTTTCTTAACGATCGATTTAATTTGACCATAAGGCTGAATTTGACGGTTAACGCTTCGTACACACTACGTAACATGTACCACGCGTTGCCTCTCCATTACATAAACACAACTAGTCAATTTATATCGGTGTCGCTGTATTGAATATCAATGATGAACTGTCTGGAAACTGCAATTGACCTCGGCCTTAATCTCTATTTATAGTGGTTTCGTCTGTTATTCTATGGTGACTGGACCGGCAATCCACTTTCCAAGTCCGATTCTATCTACCGCTCACTCTCTGAATCGTTGTTTCCATTGTCGACGCGGATTGGATTACGAGTTCCCTCGTCGATTGTCGTCAAAAACGACGGGTTAATAGGAACGACTAATATCCGCGTACACGCGGGTCTCTGATCAAATAATAGCTGACATTTCGAGTCGCTTTACCCGCGACGACGTGGAAATGGAAAGATCAAAATAAATTTCGCGTTTCATTTTGATGTCGCGCTACGGGTTTGATCGTAGACACGAAAGCTATCGATTGATTTTTAGCCGCATTCCCCGGGGCTCGGGCATTCCGGTTTCTTTCTCAAAACCGGTGTGACGTACTTTTTCCGATTTCAAAGAATTTCAACGAGCCAGCGCCGAACGAGCTAGTATCTCTACATTTCTACCTACATTTTCGTCAATTCAGTTTCCTGGCGGTTTCAATCAATTTCAGAAAATACGTCATCGGGAATGTGTATTATACGAAGATGTCGATAATCAGGGCACTGTCGACGTCGCGTCATTATTGAACTTCACAAGTCTTACATTGCGCGCGCGCGTTGTCGTCGGTGAAAACCTAATAACCGGTTTTTTTTATCGACATAATTTTTGCGCAAGGAGATGTCAGAGAGAAGAAATTAGATGCACATTAGTACCTGAATGTGTTATTACCGTCGACAGGGAATCAATAGTTATCAGCAAAGAAAAAGTAATGCATTTCAGCAGAGTGCTGTATCCACTGCATATTATACCCTTCCGCGACTAATTTCAGTTCACCTGGAGAGAGGGAGAGAGAGAGGTGGAGGAGGGAGAGATGGAGGAGAAAGAGAGAGAGAGCTCTTTGCGATCGATTTTTCTCGTACAGTTCTTCTAGAAATTGTGCACTCCCTCTGGGTACCACGGTCAATAATAATCTCAGGGCCTCTTTTCTCGAGGGTTAGCTTTTTTCTAAAAAAATTAAAAATCTAGCGACGCACCTAATGACTACTTCTATTCGTACAAGAATCTGGTCAAGTATTTCTGGTCTGGCTATAAGTGATCTTGATATAGTCTAATGAGTATTATATGAAGGATGGGTATAATGATGAGTGTGACTATGTAGAATTACTAACAGATTTATGCAAACCCAACAATTTCATCTCTAATTAATTTATCTTTAATATTCTTCCTTTCAATCAGGGAGTACCAGTATTTCTAGAAATATAACTGTTACATGCAAGGGGATCGAGCCTCAGTTCCAGACTACTTCTCAGTGCAGTATCACAGCACCACAGAGCGATGTGTCCTGTACTATCAAAAACTTTGAATTTTTTTCACTAACAGATACAATCTGAGCATCTGTTGGAAATAATCTGTGTATATATTTGAGCTTTGTTCATCGGAGACCAGAGGCAGTAACAATAGTTCATAATCTACGTCATGTTGGGTTCGGGTTTTGAAAAAAAGATTGAGAAAAGTTTTTTTGTGAGTGCCACGTCGAGAACGCAGTGTAGACCGCAATGCTACTGGTGCTGCTGCTGCTGCGTTGGTTTTGTAATCAAACATGGATCCGATGCACCCGCCATAAGCTATCGATCAATAAAACGTCGTTGGGTTACTGCATGCAGTCGGCTCTCTCTCAATGAACGGCGACGAGACTGACGACGACGTCACAACGCGACAGACACGCACACAACAACAACAACAACCATCTATTAAATCACATTTTCATGTTAATTCCATGTTTTAACGGATACACAATCTATCATTGTTACAAATACCATCGATTTTTCTCCGATTCATTGCATAATTTAGGTAGGTCGTCATTGTTACTACGTAGGAGATCTTAGATTTATATATAGAATTGCTTTAAATGGTATTACATGATGAAGTGTATCGTCTATAAGTTTCTGATGTACGAATTCTGTATTTATCTATAAGTAAAATATCTATAAATAAGACTCATATCAAATGTTGAGATTTCGCTTTATCTGTTTTTGAGTAGAAGGTTTCTGAATAGAAAGTTATTACCAAAACAAAATAAGATTTTTCCATTATTTTCCAAACATTGCACTTAGGATATTTATTTCACCTATGCCATGGATACTTAGTGAACTCTTTCAGGGTCTTGTTTGGATGAAATGTGTCCTGATGATTTTTAAAGCCTATCTCAGGAGGCATCTGATTAAATATTGATGTTTATTATTTTTAGGAGTGATTTTTGGACTAATGAAGAAATCACTGATGAGATCCTTTCTCTAAATCATCAAGTAAGTTTCGTATTGTAGTACTATTCTCTGTAGTATGTAAGTGTATATGTTTCCGTGACTATGAGAAAACTCCATCATTTTCCGAGGTGTGAACTATCCACCCTTGGGCCCAGTATTTCAATTAGCTGATGCTGTCTCGGGGCACCAATTTGACAGCAAATAAAAATCATTTGTGGAAGCTGGTAAATGATTTCCGCATTACGTGTTATGGCAATGATGATCTTGATCTTTTGACCTTATCACTATCGTCGGCTAATGTCCATTAACGCAGTTCAATAGCAAGGTTTGTGTAATGACAGTCTTACCGGTAATGATACCATTACCAAAACATTTTCGAACTCTCATCGAGTCCAGCAGGGATTGTATCATGTTTGTCTTGCCTGTGATTAGGTTTTCTAGGAGTGATGGCTTTACGTACCCCTAAAAGATTCAGAAGTTTTGCTGTTTTGTCCCCACCAAATTAGGGCCTATGAAATTTCATGATTAATGATACATGCCTTTTTACCTCTAAAAAATATTTGGCCCCAGACACAACCCATACCGACCAAACAACTTTGTGCCTCTGGTAATTTTTGTCTCCTTATGGCTTAAAAAGTTTTTATTTAGGGTCAATAGTATTGTACCAAACCGATACAGGTATTCCTGTGCAGCTACTGCGGGTAATAAGAAAGATATTTCTTAGTCCTTTGATGGCTAATAACGTGCACTGTTACACGTACTGTGTCAGACATGATTTGCAGCACAATATCCGTTGATTTATTGGCGATCATTAACTTTATTAGTTCTGTCTGTCTCCGAAAACACAATAGGTATCCAGGGTTTTACCTGGCGTAGATATTGCTGTTGTGTCTGATCTATAAAACAGCAGTTGTCTCACAGTGTCTAGGATATTTTCTAGAAGATCGAATAGTTTCTTCATGAACTCTAAAACGGATTTCTAACTTCGGTTTTTGGGTTCGATTTTTGTTTGAATATGTCATTTGAAGAGAGTTTATCTGTAGGTGAATGTCACAATTGACAGCCATCCGACAGACAACAATACGACAGTCAAACAATATATGAAACCTCTCTATTAAATACATTTTGGTATAGAATATGAAATAAAAGGTGATAAGAATTTTCATAATTTTTCGCGACATAGTTATGTATTTTGTATATGAACACGTTGAACAGAAAGTTCTGTATGCCACTTATCCTTAGCCCGATTAGAAATTTGCTCCTTAATATTCAGTACCCAGTCTTATCTCTTGGAAGAAAGAACTATGTAGTTTCTTTTGCCGGTTTTGATTGGATTCTCTCTTCTTTTTGCGTTCATTTTGACCGGAATATGCTCTACTTATTGCGGAGTAGCATAATCTGTAAACCTGATTGAAGCGGCCGGTAGAGAATTTGTAATCCAGAATTGCTATTTCTAAAACAGAGTGAGTTCAAACGAAACCTGGATAGATATAATGAAGTCATACGTCGAAGCAGCTTTGAATGTGAAAGTCGAATCTACCTTTAAAATCATCGCTGACTGATCCGGACCCGGGGGAAAACAAAAATTGGCTTAGTCATCTGTGTCTCATGAATGTTTGATGATTAGCGGAATGTAACTTTTGAGATCTCTGCGCAACAAGGCAGAATATCAGTCGATTGCAGAAAAACCAACAATAAAGAGGGTAAGCATCGTCGATTTCGTTCGTCTTTGAAGTAAAAATCAACCGGCAACCGTAGAAGAAAGATTAGTGGGATTTGTTGATTTTAACAACGGCGGAAAAATGTTAGCCGGTATTAAACAGGGATGGTGTATTATTATTGATGGGCTAAAGAAGCATCAAAAGACGTCGAGGATTATCAACCGAGTATCAACTATCAATCATTCATCATCAACTGGACCTGAAATGATGAAGTATTCTTATCTTCGAGTAAATCATTTTTTCGATTGATCGCATTTCTTTGCGGGTCAGTTCATGTATCGTTGTTGCCAATCATGGAATTAATTCTGCCTCGTCGCGAGGGAAATGCTCCTTCAGTAACGCGTCTAGAAACTTGCTCATCTTTTATTTAAACTTTTCTAATCGTATTTGGTCTGATTTAGATTAACCAAGTCGGCTAAGAATTTATGTTATGAATTTTGATTTCATGTTCATGGTGATACAGAGAAACCGTATGGTTATCTCTTGAATATTGCGTAATAAGTACTGGAACCTATGAATTCAATGAATTGACTAATTTGATGTAACAAGCCTAGAATGTCATCCGAAATGAGCACATTTTAGATAATTTTACCTGGATGCAATGCATTATTGATTATGATGAACAGATTTGCCAGGGGTGCGTTGAGGTTTGTTGTTAACAAGTTACCGCTATAGTACTATTTCGAGTAAAAGATTATTTCTTTATTTCGATAGCAAGAACCAGGTTTATTCATCAACATCATTTTGCAGTGAGATACAAGCGACGATCATACAAGTATTTTTGGCTGGGGCGAAATTTGGAGCATTTTGAGCGATTATGATTATGGGCAGTGAGTGATTTTTCATGTGTGAACGCACTCTCTATATTTCACTAGGGTTTTAGGCTGAATTGCCTCTGTGAGATTGCAGATACATGTTAGTCCGGTATACATTAATACGGCTGCAGTGAGAATATTTTGCTAATTCGCTCTCGTGCTGTAGCCGGTAGTTCTTAGTATAAAAAGTGTTCATTGCTTGACGAGGCGTTATTAATTGTGTAAATTGAGCTGGTGAATCAATACTGATGTCTAAGCCAGATATATTAGATGTTAAACGTTCATCGATGTAGTAATATAATATTGATCGATTGCATGATTGATAATAGATTCTCTAGAAGAGAAAGGCCGAAAATGTAATCAGCGCGCGGAAAGTTATTCCCCCTTATTAATAATTCTTCCTAGTTAGAATACTAAGCTGAAGCTCTAGAAAACACTGGAGTGTATCATGCATGATTTCCCCCAACCCAGTTTTAAGTTGTTGAAAACTGACGGTTTAGTGTTCTCAATGAATTTGGTCAATGTTTCAAAACTTTTTGGTCTCTTCATTGAGCTGTTGACATTCACGTCGATATTGCGTAAGACATTGCGAATTTCTACCTACAATTCATGAGAAAACCGGACAATATCTAAAACAAATTTTTGAAACGGTGTTAAATTTTCTTGATTTTTTCTGGGCAAAACCCTGACCTTGATGCTAATGTTCTGGGATAAGATATGACTCCAGAATCACATAAAAATTTTGGAATGAACAAACAACTCAGGAGTCCACAAAAACTGTTGTTGGAACAGTTGTATTCTGATCTGGCTGCCTTCCCAAATTTGCTCAACCACTCAAACCACGATCAATTTTATCTTTTCATTTGCTTTGTCGAAATATCTGTCTTTTTTGAATGAAATCAAACTTTTGCTCGTTCGTTTTTGCTAATCATTCACCGATGCTGTTAGTTAAAATAAATTGATCGGATCTCGAGTGAAATTGATGATAGTTTTCCGTCTTAACGAAGTTTAGTTTTGAAATAATTGAAAGCGATCGTGTGTTGAGGCGGCGGCAGCAGCAGCGTGCACCTGACATGGCGGGACACGTTCCAAATCATCATCAAACGAGAGACTAAAACCGCATCGGCTGATCGATCAAACGGTTTTTTCCGGTCATCGGTCGTCGCGTCGGATTTATTCGTCGGATAGGGATGTAAAAAAAGAGCAGGGCTTCGCGTTCAGCGATGGCGATGTCATCACGGTGTATACACAGACGCAGTCGTCTCGGCGGTAAAAATAGCCTACGTGATTAGCGTGAATTACAATCAGCGAGCGCGCCCGGAGAGTTCACGAGCGCTGGGAAAAATTAGATGAGCGATGATGTCTCTTATGTTTCCTTAAAAGGCAGCCGTTCTCGTAGAACGATGTCGTCTTTCGGCGGTTTTATTTTCGATGACAAGAACGAAGCAGGTGCAATGAAAATAATGCAGGGAATAAAAAAACTATTTGATTTAGCGCGAAATTGACGATAGAAGGAAATCTGAAAGATAGAAACTGACGCTTGTTAAAAAGGTTTAAGGTCTCGTCAGTCGCGATTACACGGAGATGATTTGGCGGAGAGTCAAACTGGCCCGGCTCGGACCTGAGTTCAATTTGGCCCGTGTCTAGTAAGAAAACGTGTTCACGTTTGAAATACTCCCTTGTTACTAAAATGGTATCCAAACGCTGCTGTGGCAAGTGAAGTGCGTCACTTGCAGAACCAGTAAGCATTCACTTGCAATAATTTGACCCATTCTAAAATTTGGCTCGGGCCTGGTCAGGTTTTGGCCAAACAGGAACAGACTCAGTTGACGTGGAATGTGAATGGGTGGCCTGGCCTAATCTGGCACTAACCAAATTTGGCCCAGGTCAAAAACGCTTGTGTGATCATTGCTTTTGTGTGGAATTAAATCTACGTAACGAAATTGGAAACGGAACGTGAGTTAGAAAAATGAATCTCTTCAACTGAAAGTGAGCGATTTCCAGTTTGTCGCCGGAGCAATCCATCACGCCCGTCTGGGGTAAGGTTAACCCGGAAAACATCATGAAAATAGTCGATGGAAAAATCAGATGTTCGCAATAATGGCATCATTCACATCAGCAACTTGGAAGATGGAGATAAACGAGCGCGGGTTTCACGTTGACGCTGTATCTTTTCCCGGCCTCTATTTCCCCGTTGGCACCTATTTTCAATTTGGAAAATGAAGCTTTATCTCAGATGACTACGAGTCGTAAATCAACTTTATGATTTTTGTCGGCTAATCTTCTCCCATTGTGGGTTTACATAGAAATATGACTGTGTCGGAAAAAATCCACTGTAATCCTTTAGAGGCAAATTGTTTTCAAAATTTGAATTTGAAATCAAATCTCCGAATAAGGATTTATTTCGATGTGAATTTGAATTTTTTCTTGTAAATTCCATATATGGAAAAGTGCGGATTTTCTTCAGCTTAGGAATCTTTTTAGATATGATTCCTGACAAAAACCTAAACTCGAATTGCGCTTTGAGTTTGGTTTACTTTCATGTTACATCATGTTTCATCTTTATTACTGGAATCTTCATAAATGAAAGAGATCACGCTTCTTGGTATTCTGCAGCTTGGGAATCTATTCTAAATACTATTTCTGATACAAAATCACACTTAGGTGCCATTTAGTTAATATCAACATTAGACGCCCGACAACGACGCCCGAGGCTAATGAAATAAAGCTCTTGTATCCTGAATAAACAGGAGGCTGAAAATCAATCGACGGCCTAAAAATAATCATCCGTTCTACGGAGAGGAGTGTTTCGGGTAAATCTGGAATGAAAAACGATTTTTTCCGGATGACACAACAAGTCAATTTATCGGCGATCAGCGCGTCGGTAGCATCAACGACGGTTGCTACTGGTGACATTGAGAAAAACATGGAAAAGGTGTATAAAGTTTAAATGATGATTTGTATGCAGACGACGAGGTTACCGTTAAGTGAATTAAAATACAGTTCGTGTCGGGATAAAACTTACAATGTCTTCCAAATGTTGATTTATGGCTTCTCCTTCTATTGACCTCATAACAGATTCTAGACGTTGAAATATCATCGGAAAGCAAAAATATATCTTTCGAACTTCATAGTGTTTACATGAATCATAGTCATTTATGTTAGTCAGTTCAAGTGAATATCGGAATTCTGTTTATTAGGGTTATCTGCACGTTTGTTCGACAGAAAACCCTTATTGTTATTCTTGTGATTTTGTATTTCTTATTTTTTTTCATGAAACTCAAATTTGACAACTAATCATTAAATACACGCTTTATGAACGCTGTGAAAAATGAAGCGGAGTTATGCACTTTTTTAGAATTTTCTGAAGTTTTTCAAAATATTTTCCATCAAATATTTTGACTCTGATTCAATTGATTGTCTCGCCAGAGAAATCGATTCAACTTTTTGTCCCGCAATAGGACCTGATTCGATCCTCTGAGAGGACCCAATGCCAGGATTCCCTTCAGTTTGACTGTGAAGGCTGTTGCTCGGCAGAAAACCCGTTATCGCTGCCTCCGCTATATCTGATGCGATGTAACTGTGTATAGAAATGTATACGTGTTTTAGCGCAAGGTTAAGAATTCAAATCGAATCACCGGTGTTGTGTTTCCCCCTTCGCGAGAGAATCTCCATGGCAATAAATCGACCTCGGGTATTTCATCATTCTTACTCTTAAAAACTACCTGATTGATCAAGAGCTTAAATAACTACTGATTACAGTCAGAAAACAACGTCAAAAACTGAGCACAAAAATTGATCAGCTTGTTCCATTCAATTACCCTGCAATAATAGCAGCAAATGTACTATTGATCGCAAAATTATTTGTTTTTTTTTCTATTGTGTCAGCGAATGCCACTTGTGATTTTGAAACGGCATTTGAAGAAAGTTACTGCATGTATTCTGAAACCAGAAAAATATAAAGTCTGAATATGTTTCCTTGAGCTTTTTCTAGTAGTTTATTCGACGTTTGGACTTTATCCTAATAGTCATCTTCAGAAATACCGAGGTATGCAGATGATGTTTTTATTAAGGTCGTATCTGAACTGGATATTTTATGGGGTATAGTCCTATCTGAACTGAAGACGTCGTTTGGATTCGGATTACATCGTCAGTTCACTGGTGCTACCCGGTAGCGTCAGTCATGTTTTACGAGCGCTCATTAAAATTTCTTGTCGTCGTCACCTTGAAAAAACATAAATAATGTAATCAAACATCGTTACGTCACAGGAAATCCTGTTTCTCTCGTTGAAGATTTATGAAATTTTAACCACACAAATATAGGAAGTAAAATGTGAAATATGGGAAATTATATTACAAGAAAATGATTGTGTTTGATGCGATAAATTTTGTTAATCGCGCTAGAATTGACAGTGAAATGTCTTTATCGATGATTTCAGTTGTAGTTGGAAAGACTTGTTTGCATAACTGATAAAATCAGGAACAACACTTATAGAGTCCAAGATGTGAAAAATATGAAATGATTTGACTACCAGTTTTAAAAAGACCCATCAGGGGTATCGTCAATTACATTCTGTATTCACTAGCCACATTCATACTATCGCAAGTAAGTTCGTTCTCATTTGGCCTGTACCTGGGACGCACCAATTTAGAACTGACTTTTCATTGGTGTGAATGCTACGTCTATTCTAGATTGGAATAGACTAAATTTGTAACTAGTCTAGATAACGTAGTGTGTACGCGGCTAATGAAGCAACTAAATCGGAAATTGTTACGAGTAAATTAAGGGGTTTGTTATAAGAAGGCTGTACTGTATATACATCATTGACGGAACCCCTTTTGGAACGCGGCAATGGCGTCATTTACTACAATCTTCCGAGACGACGACAACGGCTAGACGAAAATGAAAATGTGTACGGAATTTATGACGGCTTTTTATTGCCGGTTATCAGACATTTCTCATGGGTATTCACCCCTAGAATTACGCCACATTAACGTCCATTGACGCAACAACTTCGGCTTCTCGATCATTACCAACAATGAATAGCGTATAGTCAAACTGTTTATTACGAGCTGCAGCTAGTTCCATACTTGATATATATTCAACTCCTTCTTATCATTTGTGACAATTAGGACCATATTTGCTCGATCTTGAGAATATTCTTACATATTTCATCAGTTTTCATCATAATATTCCACTAGCAGTATCTAACAGACTAATTGGCTTAAGTTCGGTATGTTCAACATGTTCAAATGGCCTTGGGTGCGCAGCATGAAACCTGAAACTGACTTTCAGTCATTGCCAGTCATTTTATGACGTTTCGTCACTGTGACCAGCAACGGAAACGAGTGTTTCACGTTTCACATTCGGAAAAGCGTTTACATTTCATATTTCAATTTCAGGAAATGCATCGTTAGTAAATACGAGTTTGAAAAAGTGATGATATGATTCAACGTGTATACGTCGGGCGTTATAGGAAAACACTTGTGTTATTGTGTAGACCCGGGTTGTATTATCGTCTATCTCATATCGGGCTATTAGCGAATGAATGAATGAGTGTAAACTGAATTTTTCGTCGATGATGTTTTAATGGGTTTTTTTTTTACGTCATTTATTGACGGTATCAGATTTCTGATGGTTATGATTTCAAGCGCGTATACATTTACACTAGTCTATACAGCCGGTTGATTCTCATACGCAACCTTGTCTGATTATCAGGTCTTCTAGTTCAGCGGTTTCTACATTTTCACCTTCGTTCTTGTGTCTTGTTTTAATTATTTTAAGTAGACATTTTTTTCCGTACGTGGAACTCATTTGGCAATTGGGAGAGACTCTTCGGGAGGTGGACGCTCCCAAATTTTCGGGGGTTTGTAATGGATATCGAATCAAAATAAATCGAACGAAATCCTCCAATCAAATGAATAACAGGGTCAGTCCCTATTTTAAGATCGAAGGACCTATTTGAGTATGAAAATAAAACAATTAAGCGGTTTCAATAGATACTAATGAATAATTCTAGTCAAATTGACTCATTGTTACGAGTCGTTTTCATTCTTCAATTTGCGGAGAAATGTTAACTTCTCCCGGTCATCGCTGTTACTATGGAAACTGGGCCTTTCTTTCGACTTGTTGCTTACTACTTTTATCGCCATCGCTCTCTACTCCGCCGCAGAGTGTAGTATGCTAAAAGTGCGTTATCAAAGTCTGGCGGTGAAAAAAAAAATTAGCGCGTTACGCAATCAGAGCGCGAGAGGTTGAAAGGCCCCAATTACAGTTGATTGCAGCGTTGTCATAAATGGCTCGTCGGAGAGAAACGGGCGAGAAATTTGCACTCGTACGATGTGTCAAAATAACCTGATTTGCGAACACGGAAATCTCTCCGAAATGTCACGGAACTGTCTTCGTATCAGATGGCGATGTCTTTCGTTCGTATTAAAGATTTATACGAGAACCGTCCTCGCCGATGTCCGTACAGACAGTTTCGCCAAAAAAAAAAAACGACGTTCACTTCGCTTTGGTATTCTAATGAATAATGCTATTTGATGTAATGTCATTTCTGGGTTTTATTTCATTAAAGAAGAACTGGTTCAGTAAAGTCGTCGCCGGCTGTATTTCAATTAGATAGCGATTTCGCTCATTTTTCAATTCCGTGCTCGAAATCAATTCGATGCGGTGGCTTTGGGAATTTTCTGTCACATTTGTCGGATAAATCTGTGCCGCTTGGGTTTCTTCATTTGAAATCGATCGCGATGTTGAAATCGTTCTCGAGGTCGGCTGCGGCATCTTCAAATCTCTCACGCTTCGCTAGACATGTATATATATATATATATATATATATATATATATATATATATATATATATATATATATATATATATATACATCAGCAAGTGGTATTATTGATGTGTTTTGATTTTCAATTTAGAATCCATTTGCGTTAGAAAATTGTTATTTATAGCTCAGTGGTATATTCTGCATGATGAATAAAGTAGGAAAGTTGAACAAGTCAACCAGTTCGAAATTGCAACTTTTTCATCAAAATATCAGATTTGTTCTGCTTTAAATTTGTTTAGTTTTTAACTGTTTTCATGCTAAATTTACCCGTAATTTTCATTACATCTCTTTGTTCCGCACAATGTTCATCCCATACTTTGTTATAACACTAGTATGATGACTACAAGGATGTAGATGAAATGTCAAATAAATTAAAGCTCATGGAAAAATTTCGGACTTCTTTCGTTGTGTGGTATTACAACACGGACTCAGCATTTCACCAATTGTTAATGAATATTTCTGATTACTTTTGAGTCTAAGATCTGATGAATGCGGTAATTTTTTCTGATCGATGGAGCCTTAATTAGTCGCAGTACTCGATTGCAGACTGCTAGACAAACATCACCTTACAATGTACGAGAGAGTAAGTGTCTGTACCCGGTATATACGAGAAAAGCATAGATTTAATGTAAGTGAAAATCGATATTCGCGACGACGTTAGCCATTAATCGGATGTGTGATGCAATTTCTACGATCAATCGTTGACCCACGTATCACCACTACTTCAGTTTATTGCGTGTCTTGATCTGATACTTTATAATCTGTATACAGTAATTATGAAACCAATGTTCATCGCGCTCTTGGTATTATTGATGTAATGATAGTCTCTATCTCTGACTAGTGCATCTCTAGTCAGTATCACTGACTACTATATCACTAGTCAGTATCGCTAACTAGTACATCTCTTGTCAGTATCACTGACTACTATATCACTAACTATTACGTCACTTTTAGATAATATCACACAATTCTTCACTCTATGCTGTTTACTTTCTTCAACTAGTCTTTCAGCGCTCCAACTGAGAAAACTGATATCTTATCGGATTGTGGATAGCGAAGAGCGACTTTCTTTCGACACAATAACATAATTCCCAAATCATCTCAACTATACACGGAATCAATACTTATACAAATAATGAATCACCATGATACATAATTCCGATATCAACGTGATAGTTTTTCTACTCGTCAATATTTTTGTATATCGGTTCATTTAGCATGTAACTATCCCTTGAGATGTCTCTTATTCGAGTAATCTGTTGTGCAATCTTTGCAATTTTCTGCTGCGGCTGTAAATGTTTGCCGGTCTGATAAATAATGTTGTTTGTTTGAAAATTTATCGCGGTCTTTGATCAAATTCGTTCGGTTCAAAGCGAGTTCATGTTTGCCAGTGTCTGAGATGTATCCGTCGGTTGCATGGGTCAAATTATTGGAGTGTCTCATCTTCAACTGGACACAAAATCGTGTTTGTGGCAAGAACTAGGAAAAAATGCAAATGGCGCCACTTCTTAGATTGATTATCTTTTACTGTCTTGTACGAATATGGTTTATCTGCATAATTGGATGTCCATTCATTTGAGGGATTTCTACAGCTAACCTAAGGGTCCAGTCAATCGCTCATTCGGCGTATCGAAAATGGTCGAGGATAAAATGATAGCATGAAATGGTGTTTACCATAAAAAAGAAAAACTGTACAAACTGCAGGCATTTGTTATGCAGTATTCAACAATCTGTTGATTGAGCCATGTAAATGTGATTGTCAATGTCATGTTCTCAAAACTCCTCCGGTCACCTTTCTTTTTGTCGATAAATATGAGGTTTATTACGATGGCTGAGAAGTTGTTGATTGGTGAATGCGAGTTCAGGATGATCTCTATTGTTTGTCAGCGATAGCGTGCTGGTTTTTGTCATCGATGGTACCTCGGCTGATAAATAATAAATATCTAGTTGTCGTGTTAGAGAACGACGTACAAAGCGATGATTACCGCTAGCCTAATACCGACCAACGAGAAGAAATCGAAGGCAGCTCGAAAATGCATTAGGTATCTCTACAATATGTGCAGTGGCTCTTACCGAGCTCCACATTGCCATCAGGGACATTGCTGCGCATATCTTATGATTCGTCTTGGGTAACCGCGATGTCTACTCTATGCTGGGAGGTCTGTGGCCGGAAAATGTGCTAATGATTGATGAAAATTGAGGGTCGGTTTAATTCCGCGTTTGATTTCCTCGGACGAACTATTAGCCGCCGTCCGTTAAATAGATCTGTCGGATTGAAAACACCGAAAATCACTTAAAAACTGTTTGCTATATAAAATAGATCGCTACGAGTCGATGTTTAGTTTGTCGTGTACATGTTCTCGTGACGCTGTCGGGAAAAAATACGCGTGCGCAATTAGAACCAGGGACACGATGTCGCCGGGCTCTCGGGTTACCAGGGGTAACAAGAAAAAACATTCATCGGATGATGAGTTCAAGGAAAATTACAGAAATTCACTATCGATATTTCTGTGAATTCTCCTCGGTATGACGCATCCATTATTTCAAATGAAATTCTCCAACAAAAGTTTCATGAATATTTCATGATAGTTATTTTTTGATAGCGTTCTAGGTATCTTCTTAATCAATGACAAATCTGGTTGCTGTATACTTATATCAAGAAATGTCTATGATTAGACTTTTAACTTTTACAGGTATCCAAAGAACTTGTGCAGGTATCCAACAAAAATGACCCCCATTGAAAATACCTTCGCGCATTTATATGCCTTGAATATATCTCATTCCTTTAACTTGTCACTAACTTTGTGTCCTGCATTCATATTATGTTGTTTAAAACATTCTGAATTTTTAGTAAATTCCAATTTAGTTGGGTCGAAGCATTCACTTGAAAAGCCAGTAAATTAATCCGTTCCATTTTACATTTGACCAATTTATACTGACCAAAAAGACCAATCCAGGTCCATTCTCAATTTAAGAACGGGCCATTTCTCTGTGTGAATAGAAACTTTGCTTTGATATTGTCTGTCACATATTGAGTCTAGCTGGACCAGTGATAACAGTGTGCCACCAGCATTGATTTGGTCTGTTCTAAAATTGGTCCGTTCCAGGTACGGGCCAAATTAGAACGGACTAACTAGCAATAGTGCAGGTTTTTATCATCACATTCCGATGAATATGGAGAAAAAAAGAATGATCAATTCGATGACGTAATTCTGGAGCCAAACTCTATAAATCTAAAGAGAGACTGATCTGCATCAGTTTGACAGAGTCACCACGCATTCAATCACCACACATTCACCACGCATTCACCACGCATTCACGAAATATGTAGATGAGACTATAATGGTAAGGGCGCGCAGTAAAGTTAATTACAGATCTTGCTCTTCCCGTGTGTTGCGTGACCTGTTTATTGTGTGTGGGATTTGCGTATGAACTCGTAGAATACCGATAGATCGAATGATATTTAATTAACCAACGGTATTATCGAGTTCGCAAAAATTGATTGCATCAGTTTCTGATATTCTACTCGCTGATAATGAAAACTGCTGATTGGAAGATTTTACGCTATTTTTGAAAAGAATCTGAACCGTGTATGGTGTGTGTGTGCGCTACCAATAGTTTAAACTCAATCCCAGGTGAATGTTTGTGGTGTTATGTATCAAAATCTCATTAATGAAGTATGAATCAGTATGAAATAAAATATCACGATATGTGTGTGTGTGGTTTTTGTGTATGGTAGTAATTTTCTGTGGGGAAAGTGGAAAAAATAAAACGACCCTGTATCAAATATTTCTATCTTACGCCACAGCCTTTTTTGCTAGTGTGAACAGTGGTTCCATTCTATATTGAAACGGACTCAATTTGAAAAGTTTTGAATTATTATGTGAATGTGGCTTATTACGACAATGTAGAAATCCCAGTAAAAATGTAATTCATCATAAATTGCAGTATTTGGACTATAAACTATGTCTAGAATAGATGGATCTAGAATTAGTAGTTTCTGATGTGAGACGATATATGATGATATATGTATATATATTAATGATTTGTATATTTTTTTCTATTTCTGTAGGTTTACTCAGTCATGTGGTAGATACAATCTCTATACATCAGGTATGTTAATATCTAATCGAAATCTGGGTGAATGTTTTATGTGTGAACTGGTGACTGACGTTGGAGTCGTGTTTGTAATTAGTAATTACCTCGTTGAGACTGGTTTTAATTAATGATTAATGAATCCGTAGTAAAATTAGAGCCTGAAGTAGTATTGGAAATTGTATCGATGCATTACTACCACCCAACACCCAAACCTCCCCCTCCCCCGGAAATAAATACGCAGAACTACTGATTCTCAGTTAGTTGGGGCATTCTACGCATGTTTGAAGGTGCTAAATTTAAGTAAATTTAAATGAGCTTCGAGAAATTTGGAATTTGTAACTTAAGTCCAGCTTTTGTGAATTGGTGGCTGGAATCCCCTACCAACTGAGCCATCAATGCCAGTTAACCTAAAGCTAACCTTCATAGTCAAGACATAAGTCCAAAAGTGGTCTTAGATATTAAGATTGTTCTTAAAGTTGGGTCCAATTAGAACCAATTGCTACAAAAGGTTTTTTGATTGATATCATACCTGCTAAGCTGCTAGATAGGTAATAGAACTAAGATGGTCTAAGACTGATCTTAAGTCTAAGCCATTGCTGTGGAACCAGCCCCTGAACCCTAGACCCTAACCCTCTAGACTCTAAGCCTAAGCCTTACCCAATCCAATGCCCAGCAGATGGCGCTAGTAGCAAATTTTATGGATAGGGCCGTAAGAATGTTGTTTCATTAAAATGCGTGTATAGGTAAGTTCATTAGATATCAATTCAATTCTGAAAAGCTTGATTTATTATTTTTCCTTCTCTTTCTCTCTCGTTTCAATTATTGGAATTTTCAGATTGATCAGTTTCTTGTTATTTGCCTAAGAGCGTTCGGCGTATTTGAAACGAGCAAACAAAATATCCACATACGCGATGACAAGTCAACGACGACTGTAATCAAACTAATGTATTAATGATTTTTAGTGTTGACGCGGTCGTGTTTGTTTAGAACTATTTAACCGTTTAGATGAATTTATTTCTCCTATTGTTTGCATTGTTTTATGCGTTGTTTTACCCAACGTTTGTAGAGTGTTTCTGCCGTTTGCCGATTTGCAGCGTTTATAGCTACGTATAGAAAGTACTCTGTAGAATTTGTAATGGCAGCTAGTAATAAAACAGCTCGACTAGCGCTGTAATGAGTATAGTGGGATAACAGTTTCAGAGATGTACTGATCAGCCAAGTCATACGCGGTTTTGACCTGGGGCACATTGGGCCCGTGCTAGATTAGGCCTCCGCCAACCGTTCACATTGGCACCAAATTGTTGGACCACTATAATGTTGGACCACTGCAAAGTTCTAGCACTGATCAAATTATTCCTGATGCTTGAAGAGACTCAACTCACTTGCCACAGTATCAGCGAGTGAGAGCAGAGGAGAAATTCGACTCGGGCCTGTTCTGGGCTAAATTGTCTCTGTGTGATAGCGAGTGAGGTTACAGGAGAGGGCTGTTTTAGGGAAAGATGGGGGTACCTTCCGTTCAAAGGCCACCCTATACAATGTGGAAAGAACTAAACGCATCAGGCAAACAAGATGATTTGAGTTATGCCACTGCTAAAGGTCATTTATTTACTAACTACAACCACTATTACCTTTAGGCTATTGCAGTATTCAATGTTACTAGTGTTACAGATATGACAATGATTTTCAGCAAAATGGCTAATTCAGTGTAACCGATTATTAGCTGCGAATTGATTCAGTCACGAGCAGCTCAAGTTTCGGGGCTAGAGAACAGGGTCGATACAGCGTCAAATAGTCATTGATAGTACGATGAGAGAAAGGAAGGACGGACTGAGGTGGAGTCATCGTCGGAGGTGCAGCTAATCCTGTATATACACACCTTCATCATATTCACATCCAGTCGATGTTGAACTAATAATATAAGAATTGATCGGAGATTGTCGATAACCCTTTGATCTTATCATCTACGTTATTAAATCTGATAGATCGGCTCTTTGAGAAAATGAGAACTGTAACGACTAGCGTTTTTTTTTACCGGCGCATTTAGATCCATGGGGAAAACGTAGAGCTCGATAATAGAATTACTTCAAGGTCCAGTTTTACTAATAAGTCTATCTCTCAAATCGATTTAATTTGCTCATTATTTCAGTCTATTGGTTTAGGAGTTTGCGAATCTGGAACCTGATCTTCACGGTCTATTAAACCCACCACTCAGGACAAAGGGAAATGCAGAACAATGTTTCATCTAGGAAATGTTCCCGAAACCATGTTCTCATTCTTGTAAACACAGGGAAACATATTTCTCTCCTCTGTTTCCATGTTTCCACTCGTCGTGTGCGTTTGGCTTAACAGTCTAAACTGTGAAAGGTGTACCTGACCTTTTGATAGAATATGTACTTTCAAAATGCAGATGATGTCAGAGTTTTCATTATTATCTGCATCATTATTTCCCTGGTTTTTAAGTGGTTTTTTCACCGATATTTCAAGAATCTCTCTACATCACAATTCACGCTGTTCAGACGTTTTGAACAGTTTCAAGTGTTGATACTGCAGTTTACGTCATTATACTGTCCACTTGACGGGAAAAAAATTGTACAACGTCGAAACATGTTTCGTATCAATTTTCCCGTCTAGAAATATTTGCGTTCAGCGCTTTCATGTGAAATGGAGAACCTAGTTCAGAGCAAAGTAGCGAGAATTTAATGGAACGAAGTGAATGACGAGATCACTTGATACGCAGTACTTTTATCGACAATCCGCGCTGCCGACTAACAAACGATTAAGACAATAGAAATGAAAGCACGGAGGAATAATCACTGAATCGATCTTTTTTGTCTTTGTAGAATTCAAGTACGAAATTTCACGCAATTTCCAAACATTTTCCGGGGTTGGACCACCAGACCCCCTATATTCCGAAAAACGAACTCCCCCAAAAAATTCCTGGGGACGCCTATGTATAAGATAATATTGCGTAGAATTCAAGTATACGATGATATTGTTAAACTCGTTAAGAGGGAGTGGTTCGGGATACTGCGTATTGCAGCCTGTCTACTGCATCGCCGGTGTATACCTTCAGGAAATTTGTTTTCATACGTCGATAAAAATTCGGCTACATTTGTAAATCATGTTTTGTGAGCTCGCTCCCCGCGGAGGTGCGTCAATTGATCTCGCTGATTCAAACACCGTCAGACTCGGTGACCGGTAATACATTCCCTCTTGTTGATTTCCGCGTCTGTGAATGGTGCTTCGAAACGATGTTATTTCGGTCCGAAAAAATCGCGTCTTGTGTCTCGTAATCATGAATATTTAAATCATGTATTTTGCGATGATAGCGGATCCGGGCAGCGAGTCTCGTTCCGACCGGGAGAATTGCGCGGTATTCAGTCTAGGCGAGATACTTGGTCTACTTCGTCGAAAGCCTTTGAAGCGATATCAATCGGAAGACGTCACGATACCTCGTGCCGCTGCAATATTGTCCGCGCGATTCGCATATCAGACGAATATTTCGAGACACGACGAAAATTATCCGGTATCGCGAAGAAACGAAGTCGCTTCAGGGGATTTCGTTCCGAGATTTTTTTCTCTCGTTTTATCCGATATTCTTTCATCTGATTGTGCAATGTTGTTTTCAATTCGCGCAGCGTTTTCCGACGACGTCGCTGGAAAATCCTTCGAGATATATCGTTACGTCATACGTCGGTCTTGGCAACCGTATTTTTATGCTCGATGAGCGTGATCTTTAAGACTTTTCTTATTTATCTTCGGCTCAATGATAGAAAATGGCGGCGCATGATGTCGAGAAAGTGAAAATAATTTATGGCTTCTGATGTCTTCGCCGTGCCTATAAATAAGTCTTTGACTGTTTGCTGTTGACATCAGCAAAAGGGCATTTGGAAGATTGTATCTCGGATGAAAAGAACGTACACAATATTTTCGCTATTATTGGGTCGTGTTGTTGTCAAAGCTCTTCTGTTGAAGCCATGCGAAGTTATTGGTTCGCTGATTTATAACGGCTCGAATTTTTTCATCATCATCATCATCATCATCATTGCCAGTCAAAACACAGTCGTCTATGATTTCATCGTATTCAATTTCTTTCATTTATTTTCAATTATTGCGTTGTCATCTTCCTCGATTAGTTGTTTCGAAAGCTATCATAATGCGATAGAAAATCGTTCTGATTTTTCGCGAATGCGTTCATTAAATCATTCAGCGAAGAGGAAAAATTCAATTGCTCCTGTTTTCGCTGTTTGTTATTGCAGTTCTATGGTGATTACTGACTAACTAATATTTGATTCGCGGAAAGTCTTCTGAAGTAAATAATACATTCTACACGAAGGGTCGAAGATGTAATTGTATGACCAGTGCAGTGTTTACAGTGGTAAAACTCCGCGACTCTCCGCGCCGGTTCAACGGCTTCATTTCCTTCAGGCGCGTTCTACCGGCATACGGCATACAAACATTTACTTTTTATTTAGAAAAAACTGCAAGCGGTGACATGCACTTGATCCAGTATTATCTAGCAGTCTCCTATTAATCCATTAGTGCCGATAAAGAGAAACAACTTTTATGTCTCCGTTTCTTACAGTATAGAGCGTGATAAAGCTTCGTGAAAGCGATCGGCATTAGCCTTCGTACCATTAATAGAAACATTTACAAATCATGTCGTTTCTCTCTCGGAAATGGAAAGAAATCATGCGATTCTCTTCATCTCTGTTGAGACTGTTAACAATGCGTTTGTTGATGTGTCGCACGAATTATCATTAGAAAAGCAGTTCTAGGAAATGAACATGGTGACGTTAAGTCAACTCGTTCTGTCGCTATATAGATATCATATTCATATATTTTGTAGTCCATTTCCATACAGTAATTTTTCGCGCTTGCAATAAATTCTATCACTAGGGAATTCGATGAAATGGCATCGATGAAATGACATTTTATTGTGTGATTGTTTTTTTTCATTCACCTCTGGCGGAAAGCATTCTTCTGTAACTATTAAACCCGCTGCACTCGCACTCTGCTGTATCATAGCAATGCCAGCATCACAACGTACAACTCAATGTTTGTGGTCAATTATGTCGACATTTCAAACATGATCAATGAATGATTTTTCGTGTTTGTCAGATTCATTGATGTCTGATGTATCGATCTGTTTGCAATTACAATTACAATCACAAAAAGCGACTTTTTCCTGTGTTAGTAATTTTTCAGGCCTGCTTAAAACTCTGAAATCATTGTCCCAAAGGACGCTCTTAAAGACTCTTCCTGTTGAAATTTCTAAAATGATTTCCAATTACTTTTATTCTGGAAAATCTTATCCTTTAGGTATCACGGTCAAATTCTTATTTCGAACTATCGTTACAGTGAGATATTGCCATTTTTCATTCTTGTCCTGTTCAACAACTGGTTTTGGCTGAAGAAAGACTTATTACTTATTCATCGACATTTCAGCCTCTTGTGGTTATGTACTGATGTCTTTTTGTCATATTTAAGTTGTAATGAAAGGATATTCTTCGTGCGAATGGCCATCGAGCGTCCAATGACATTTCACGGTGCCTACGCGCGTATATTTCTGAGAAACAAACGAAGTCGACCTGGCAAGTGTTTTTACATAAGAACCGACGTTCGAGCTATCGGATCTCTCGTTGTAAGACTGAAATATGTCACCGTTAGTTGACGATAAAGCGGGCAACTGGGGCTCCTTGAAATGGGTCGGGTTACCGGTTGAATCCGATATAAACGTGATAATTTATGCATAAGATAGCGGTCAAATGAAGTAAGATTGTGAATGTAACGTGTATACTGTGGCTTTATTACCAATTCTCTAGTGAATGTTGATGATGAAATATGCATAAATAGAATATTGAGTGACGATTTACCGAGAGATTCTCTTCTGAATACATCAGAGGCGACAAACACTATTCCTGACCTGTTGGCTGCGTCAAACATCGCGGCCGAATATTTGTCTCTGTTTTGGTATCCATAGATAATTAACTGTCTATGTGTATATTATAGAAATGCCTACAATAGAATGAAATACTATTAGAGTTCTCTTTGACTCAAATACCATTCACCATTTTCATGGTTTTTGGAAAAGTGCTAATTTTTGGAAAAACATTGTTAAGGCCCTGATATGTACTTACCAGTACTTTTCACAAAAATATCAATAAGTGCTGAAAAAGTGCTAATTTTTTATTTTTAAAGCTAGCTGAAAATCAAATAATCACACGTCACTTCTGGATAATTTGTCAAAAATGATTTCCAAATCAGTTCTAACAATAGTTGTTAAGACAAGACCTGTAGCAAGGATATCATTTGAGAGCCGCAGTTAATTTTGAGGGATGAAGTTAGATGTTCAAGTCTCACTCGATAGTTTCATGCGTATTCTAAATTTCGATTCCCGACCATGTTTCATCTACAAACAGAAGAATGAATGAGAATTGTTCTTCTCTCGAGCGAGATTTCCTGCCATTTGGGATGTTTCTAAAAGTAAATGAGATATTAGTTCTGTCCAACATCAGATGTGGATTGAATGTGAACTGTATCAACTGGTGTCTGGAATGCTTGTTGACACTGGTTTCAAGTCGCCGGTTTCGCCGGGCGATTCATGCCAATTAGGCGCAAAAATGTTATCGCTGTAAAAGAATCATGTGGCAACTTTTTAACGGACGGACGGACAAAGCTTCGTAACTTGATGAGATGTGTCAGGCGATTCGGTCGTTTTTCATGAAAAACATCACTTGTGGCAACGCGATTTGCATAACCACGTCCGATCTCGGTAAACAAAACATCAATAATCGAGTCATTGCTCGGTGGCTTCCTGTGTATCGTTATAACTTTACTGTGTCTATACGGAGAGAAAAAAACTGATTTTCCATCTTCGCTCTCATTTCCAAATCATAAAACATTCTATTGACGTTTTATTCCAGCCACCGATGTTATAGAAATCAGTGTAAACTTACGTCAGCTAACAGCAATAAATATATGTATATAGTTAGAACAAGTTTTTTACTAACTCTGTCCACCGAAGTACAATATGAAAGCCGCGATCACATGAGAGACGATTTTGCCTAGGCCAAATTGGCACAAGATCGGGCCTGCGTCAAGTTTGGCCCGTGCCTGATAAGAGAGCCAAAATTGCCCATGTGATCGCGGCTTATAGTACGTACTAATGCAAAATGACCCCATTCTTTATTTTCTATATAATCGTCCCTCTTATTTATTTGATTGGAAGGTTTGATTTGGGGTCCCTTACAAACCCACGACACAGGGTTTGATTTAGTAATCAGAAATCAAAGTTCATAAATGGTCGGGTGGTCGGTCCAATTTACAAAAATTTTTGTTTTAATCGAAGGACATGATTGGAAATTTCAAGAGGGCGCACCAAGCGAAGATGAATACGTAACCTACTTCCATATGTAACCTTTACCTAGTTGCGGTGACTGCGGTTTGAAAGCGAACACTTTTTACGAATAATCAGCCTTCTACTTTTTATTACATTCAAATTTATTCCTCGCGAAAACACTGACGACTTCTTCATGTTTATACACCTGTACACAGTGATACCTCTCCAGGGATGTCGATATCTTATGCTCTGTAACTTATGCTGATCAGCAGCTGCCTTCCGGGGAATGAAAACTGTCAGAACTGTGAAAACCCCCGACTGTAAACAAGTCCCTTACCTCGGTTTAACAGATTGCGGAAACGAATGTCATCGCGTTATCGGCAGAAAGGGATTCGATATCATATCATGATTAGATAGATACATATCGTGTATTAATGCATGGTTTGAGACGAGACCCATCCCTGTTTCACACACACGAATACACAGATTCGAAAAATTCATTTTGATAAAAGCAGTTTTCATCGGAATTATCTATACAGTTTATGATGATTTATAGCAGTCACGTCGAGGAGACATCCGGGCGGTGCGCGTTCGATGTAGCTAAATTTAAACGATGTTTGCGCCGCGCGTCGTGGTGTTATATCAGAACTTCAAGGTAAAACCTGATGGAGTAGAATAATGATATCGTACACCCACACACCCGTGCCATATTATTACGACTTATCATCATCGCTGGCGCTAATTCGAAACAGACAATAAACCCGATGGTTATATGTCACTTTTATATTAATGCGCTTTTAGCTAATTCTATCGTTTTATTACGCCGTAGAATCTTCGCTGACATTTTCATATTGAAACGGTGCCAGTGGGCAGTCATGACTCTATTTCTATTTTCACCGATATCTTTTTCACTCGGATAATATGATTGCGCTGTATAGATGGCACACCCTGATAATCTTTTCCATAAAGTGTCACTACGAAAAGCAAAACATGGTATCTGTAGCTGTGTTCACATTATTAATAGTTTATCTGTTCTAATTCGGCCATCCCTGGAACGGACATATTTAGAACGGACCAAATCAATGCTGTGCGCTCACACATGATTTCAAATGAGGTTGTTTTTACTGGTCCAGCTAGATGCAACACTATAATTGACCAGCTGATTTAAGCAAATCCCTATTCACAGAGAAATGAACTGTTCTAGAATTGAGAGCGGACTTGAATCGGGCTAAGTCGGACCGTTCTAAAGTGGAATGGACCAACTTAGGAGATAACTATCGCTGGTCGGTTCGAAATTGGAACGGACTTAATCTAGAAGTTCCAAATAATGAAGCGTGAACGTGGGCTATTTTACTGCGCCCTCGGTAGAAGTGAACATCAAGTAATCTTTGGCAGCGGATAAATGCATGTAGATGTATATATACTTGTTATTCTATGACCGCCCGGTGTGTCATTAGTCTAACAATCTACTGTAATTGTCTAGCAGACAGTCTCAGAATTGCCGATCATCTAATACTATTCAGGTGATTATGTACTTCCGTGGTATATATGTATCTCTCGACTCGGAGAATCATCCCTGACAGGAATTATACCCCTTCACATCTCGAGAAATGTGATACGCGATTAGACGATACCATATTTCATGTCTGCGCGTGTTACTTATTCCTGACGTTGCGTGACGGCGAAATTGAAATTCTGTCTTGAAAATGATTCGTTTTGAAACTGAAATGTCATCTTAACCCGCTTGAAATAACTGTATATCATCAATGTCCTTGGTCGTTCAGTTTAACAGTCCCTGGTATTTTGTCGGATTGCTTTGCGATTAGGAGATAACATAAGAGATGCTGGATATAAATATCTGTCAGCTTTATCTGACACTTGTTACTGATGTATCTCCAGCATAGAATTTATTATCATGTTGTCCAATTTGTGGATGCTGTTGACACAGAGCTTGGACCTAATGAACAGAAGCATATTCGGTTTATTGCGCTATTCTGGATATTGCTCATACTGAAATATATGAGCTTAAGTAATCCGCACCGACTTCATAAGATGACCAGAGAAGATAGGACATAGCTTTCTAGGATATAATGCATAGGTGTCAGATAGAAGCCTCTCCAGATTCCGAATGCAGTAGCCGAACATATGTTTTTCCCCTCCCCAGATAAGTCTGAACCTAGATATTGTGTTCTTATGCGTAACATCAATGTCATGAAGGCTTATTGGACCTACCGGTAGTTGATTGGTTTAATTGTGTAGTCCGTTATATAAAAATTGAAGACATATTTCTAAATGAGCGACACTTTGGTTATACTGTATATTGCTGGCTGTCATTCGAAAATCTATACAAGCTGGGATAACCCTAATGTAAGGAATAAACGAGTGGACTTGGACACGTCATAAATAATCTCGTAGCCCCGAATCTGAAATGTGTTCAGACACCTATGTAACAATCATGGAGCATTGGAGCAGGTGTACTTAAAGCGTCAATTCCAGAGCTTTTCGCCAATTTGCTGTTATCGATTGTCCGCGATTAACGGCTGGACAAAACGAAGTTTAATTGCTTCACCGACAAAACTGGGAATGTGTTCAGTATCAACAACATCGTCATCAGTAGCCGTAATCATTATCGTTTATATTACTTAAGGTTTGTGTCTGCGTCGTCGAAACCGGTCGTAGTTCGGGGGCCATTTATCTGCATCAAACAACGATAGCGAATTACCGGTTAAAGAGGTTTATTTCACGCTTCGTCGACGGCCGTTTCTCGTATGAAATAACGACGACGACGACGATGATGATGATGACGATGATGAAGCGATTGTTCTGCGTGGATTCGATAAGATTTGATTACGACGACGAGGTCACCGTGTCGGCATGACGATACGGTCGTTTATACCAGCGCCGCTCAGCCATCCTCCCTCGACTCGAGGACTCGAACCTGATGGCATCATGAGACTCTGTACAAACAGTACAAACCCCTGCCCTAGTAGACACATCCTCCCTCGACAGGGATGCGAACCTGATGGCATCATGAGACCATGTCACAGTACATCAAACCCCTGCCCTAGTAGACACATCCTCCCTCGACAGGGATGCGACCTGATGGCATCATGAGAATCTGTCTTTGTACAAACCCCTGTCCTAGTAGACAAATCCTCCCTGGACAGGGATTCGAACCTGATGGCATTGTGAGACTCTGTCACAGTACAAACCCCTGCCCCTAGTAGACACATCCTCCCTCAGCAGGAATCCAAACTTGATGACATCATGAAACTCTGTCACAGTACCGACCCCTGCCTGGGTTGGTACTGTGACAGATTCTCGTGATGCTATCAGGATGGAATCCCTGTCGAGGGAGGTCGCGTGCAACAAATGACCGTCATCAAGCATTCTGATTGAAAAAAATGGGAAATGAATTAACCAGTGCCAGAGAGAAATGATGTTGTAACGATGATACGCGGTTATCGGCGATAAAGAATGATCGGTCGTGCTACACCTGAAGAATATTTCATCATCTTTGCGGCGTCATCGAAGGCATTCTATTCTGATGCGAGTGAATGATAGTATCGCGCGTTGACGTCGTCTAGTGGTTCATTAACTGCGTGATCAATCACGTGTTCCGTTATTCCTCCTCTCTTAGAACGGTTAATGATGTTTACAAGTTTTTGATCTGCCGTCTGATTTCACACGATCCTGTTGCATTTCGCTCTGTCAGCAAATCTAGCAAATCTTTTCATTCCATCGGTTAAATGAACAATGCATTTAACTCGATGTACAATCGCGGTGACATTTAAGGCATGAACTTCATCACGTGTTTTTCAGCGTCTAAGCATAACTTTCAAAACTTTAGAATGGTAAGTTAGGCGCTTAGTATAGAACTATTGAAACTAAAAAAAAGGACTAAAATTCGGAACTTTTTTTTCTGATTACTAAAAATCTACTCGATTTTCATCTTCTATTGTCTGATTCTCTAATTTCGCTACAAAAATGCTGTTACTCCATTATTGAAATAGTTTCTTCGACACTCTTCAAATATTTGTATTTGCAAGAAGCGACCGGTTCCCGGTGGCACCAGTTATTGTGAGTTTGCTTACCAGACATGATAATAATGCGCGTTACGCTTTCGTTAAATTGATTATCGTGAGTTTTATTACATAAAAGAGAGAGAGGGTGTAGACACTTGAGCCTTGTGAAATTCGAGTATGTTTATCTAAATCAATACAGTTTTGCAGTTCATTCATCTTCAGATGATGAAAATGATCAATTGTAAAAAATTACATAGTATTCATACATTATTTGATCTTTTGTCTATGGATTAATTGGATGTCATACTTTTAGATATATGGTAATGGGAATCCGCAATAAAGATGAGAAAATGATAAAGTCCGAAAATGTTTCCTTGAGTCGGTAGTTTATTCAACGTTTCGACCATAAACTAATAGTCATCTTAGTTCATAGTCGAAACGTTGAATAAACTGCCAGCTCAAGGAAGCTTTTTCGGACTTTATTATTTTCTCGTCTCTATTGTGGGATTCATGTGAATCCTGATGAACATCAATATTAGAATACGTGTGGCCAATGACGCAGCCACTTAAAACTAGGAATATTGGAATTAAGTGGCTTTAGGAAGCGATCGAGGCTGACGGAATATGGAGTGAAAACATTTACCAACAGTTAGATAAAATTCTGATGGATTGAAGAAGTCAGTAATGTCCTTGAGGCTTCCACTGTTACTCATTAATCTTCGAGAATATATCGCTATTCACAACCGCTGCCATCACAGTATGAAACATCTACTCCGTGATGGAGCTCTTGCCTCGGGGAACTACGTCTATTGAGGAAAAAAATTTTCACCGGATATTGGCCTCTATAGAACTAGGGCTCCCTGAAATCTATATTGCTATATAATCCCGATGGTATTTTATAAATATGATTATCGTCTCATAGCCATTAGCGATCAGGGCGCCAGTGCGGATATTTTTACGCATTTCCCTGAGCGTGCTGACAAGATTAATCTATGATAAATGACCTTGTAATTTAGTCGTCTGATGTCTGGAATCAAAATATTCATAGTTTCATCGTTTTGCGTATAAATCACTCTATTCAGTTCATTGATAGCGTTAGAACATGTCACGACTCCAGCAGCCATCGGTTCAGACTCTCCATCAAAATATCAACATTGTAACAAAAAAGTTTTGAATTGATCATGAATCATTCTTATCACTATAGCTGCATTTACACAAACATTTTTGGCCAATACAAAGTTTGGGCGCGGAACAACTGTTCACAAGGGTACCAAATGGGAAAAATTTGGCCTGACTTAGATTAGGCTTGAGCCAAATTTTAGCACGGGTCAAATTATGGCAAGTGAATTATTTCAACTGGTTCCAGAAGTGATTCACTTCGCTTTAAGTATTGTTTATGAATGAGTGATTTACATGTGAACGCGCTCTATAATTAGGCACGGGCCAAATTTGGCTTTGGCCTGGTCCGATCCAATCTGGTCTGGGCCAAATCGTGTGGTGTGTGATGGTGGCTACTATCGCTAGTTACTCGATTCTGATATGGTCCGTACCTGGAATGTACCAATTTAGAACGGACAAAATCAATGTTGTGCGTTCATACACGTTTTTAAATTGATCAGTTGTTATCACTGGTCCGGCTACACAACTCATTGATTGATGGACAGTAAATCGAAGCTTCCATTTACCTTGGAGTAATCATTTGACAAGATTACTCCAAGCATTTACACACACAGAAATGTTCCTTGTTAGATTTAAAAGAGAGCTGATTTGTTCTTGTGGTCAGTCTAAATTGGTCCATTCTTAAATGGAACAGACTAAATGATGGAATGTGAATGATGCTTACATCTTCGACATCTAAACATCGTGCGCCATCTACTGGAATGAGTAACAGAAAGCCGATGATACTGGTATGGGTGACATCGTGATTGGCTTTTCGCCAAATTATAAGAGATCCTCCAGGACACAGTTTCACAAATGAATCTTTATTTGTTGTCGATGAAAATGCCTTTAGAGAAATGTTCTAAAATTTCCAAACCACCACAATTCAATTTCGAGATTCCGATAAACGGTGTGAGAGCATAGAACGATAACCACACTCAAACGTGGATGACGGATAATGAGATAAAGTCCCACTATTTATGTATTTGTCTTTTATGTATTTTAGTTTGAATAAATAAATCCTGGTTTTTAAATTCTTTTAATCTGTAAATAGTGGGATTTTATCTTGGTGTTAGCGCATGTTGAAAAGTCGATCTGTTGAATAATCAGTTTCTGAAATATTGTTGAATTATGTTTTGATTAATGAATCTAATTTTTCATGAGTAACGCAGTTGTTTGTCGGTATATTTTCAGATTCGGTTGAAGAAGAACCTACATTCCGATAGTTTGTCACATTCCACTTGTTCGAATCATATCATCATCGACGACAATGCAAGCTCAATCCTCGCACAGACTCGACCAGTTCGCCAGTAAGTATGACTACCCTCATAAACTGGCTGATGATTCATCAGTGATCCGAATTAAACAGGTTCTACTGTATTTTGTAGGCCATAGTTGTTTGATATAGGCCTAGTTAATGTGATTCTGTTTCGGAAACCTGTGATTTATTTTGCACGGCATTTATTTATTTTTTCGAAATTATCTTTTCTTTTATTATTGCATTGTGTATATAGGTTTTTCTCGTGTAAGTAAATGGAACTATTTTCTCACAGAAATGCTTCTTTATTTTATCTTCGTTATTCTGGTGATGGTTGGGGTTTAGAATTCCTTGTTTTCTTGGTTGAAGTTAGATGGCACTCGATCAGTTCGGCTTCAAAAGGTTGCTCTTTCTATTTCCTCTACTGTCTGGTAGATGGCGCCTGATGCTTGAAAGTGTGATGAATACTTTAAAAAGGATTCTCATCATTATGCTTTTTCAGTTAATCCAGGGTTTTTTCAAAAGTCCATTTTATGGCATTATAATCTTGAAAAAATATGTGAAAATATGTGAATGCACTTAACGAACTATGAAAAAAGAAAAATGAATTCTTCTGATAAACTGATGATGTATTCTCAAAGATGAAGCGAATGAAGAATAAGATGACTGTTTCTCTAAGGATTGGATTGAGATAAATCTCGAATTTTTCAGATAAATAATATCTGAAATATGATCATCGCCGAATTATTTATTATAAATTTGTTTCTGTTTAGGCCCAGATCTTCGGCTTTTTAATTATTTCTCAAATCTAGTACATTAGGGCACCCTTGGTAAAAGACATGAATAGCTTTGGTTGATCCTTTGATTTGTGTTTATCGCTCGCAGTAAGAATATCAAGTTGCAATTAAAAATGACACCACACCCTGCCATAATATACTATATACTATACTACATAATGCATGAAGTCTCTTCTATCTGTTGAATAATTTCTATCCTTGCCAATAAATCTAAAAATAGAATAGTTCATTTCAACTTGTTGGTTTACGAACATTAACTTTTATGTGGAACGAAGTATAGAAAACGAAAACTCTATTTTATTGATTTAAAAATCTGTATTTTATATAATTTCAATTTTTGCGCCGAGGGACATAATGTGGAAAAGTTGATATTTGAAAAAGATTTGACGAACATTACAAATGTTTTGCTACTGAACATCGTTATGGCTAAACAAAAACAAACTATCAACTTTTATTGTCAAAAGCGAATTTGTAGTAATTCATGCTATGGACTTGGTTGTCTATGTTTATACAATTCATCACTGAATTTCATATTGAGGAAAGGTTGGTCTGATATCAAAAACTTATCCCTAAAGATAGATTCTTAACCTAGCTGATGATTTCCGTAATTACAATTTGAAATACCTGTATAATTCGAAAATTTTCCCTAAAGTATACCCCGATCTTTTAAACTGAGCAGGCTCTGCTACAGAGCGCTATTGAATATCATCAGTTTCAGATGACAAACTTCACAATAGAAGCTTTAGTTTTCCGATGAAGTTCATTATTTTGTGATACGCATTCTTCTTCCGTCTTATTACCCGTGTTTAACAAGCCTTTGATGATTTTAATCACATCTTATTTGACTAAATCATCAAGTTAGTTCACACGCGCTCAGGACTCGGGGAATGTGTCTACTCCAATGCAAGAATGTCGAAGCCGCTTCAACTATCTTTGCATCGGTGTGAATGGAATGTGATATGAATTTATATGAATGCTGAATATCCAATCTAATTGAGACCGGTACTTTTATGTCAGGGAATGCTATCGATGTCGTTCGCGTTCTGGAGCACAAAGTGCATATTTGCTTCGACAATCTCGTCGCAAATGAGACATTACTGTTTCAATAAAGACGGTTTTATACGCAATATTCTCATATTTCTGCCCTATCTTGTCATTAATCCTGTCGATTCTATGAACTTTGACTCTCCGAGCGTGTTGTTGATAACTATCTACTGACCTGATATTTTTATTCCGGAAGATGTCTCTCTAAATGAATCATCTAATACGCTTTTTATCGGAGATCATAAAAAGAAAGAAAGAAATTATAGTCCATGCAGGGGATCCATGTTTTTGCGACAAGCTCTGCTATTGTTTTGTTCAAAATCTATCGAGTGACCATTAGTTCGTATTGCCACTTGTAGTAAAGAAATGGAATAAGTCACTACTCTTTTTATATGCTTCTTATGACTGTTTCCAGTAGTCAGATTATGAAACATCTATAGCAAACGCGAGTAATAAAGAATGTGGTGGAGCTGACGAAAATGGCCACCGAGCATTATCGCTGTTCGCATTGAGTGTATATCATTTTTAAGACGAACTATGAAATATTCATGTCGCCTCGCCTCAAACTGTCAACGAGTACTGAAATGAATATACCCTAGTCATTGCGACAAGTTAGAAACTTTCGTTAGTTCTGACGTCGTCGCGGTGTAATATTTCTTACACTGATTTGTTGTTTCGTGTGTAACTTTGTCTGTTCTTGAAGATACCATGCATTAACCCGGGCTAATATTACAGTATTCATCGTCCTAGCAGATTTGTCTTAAGTTCCAGGCCTTGAAGCAGATTTGTTGTGGCATTTTAGTTTAACAAAGAGCAGTATTTTGATACAACGGTTAATAGGTTTAAAGACTGTATCCTAATCCGGTTGTATCGAGGATTTCTAAGGGCAGAGGTCCCACAAAAAAGAGAAGAGCAGAAGTCGATTACAAAGCAGCCAATGCTTTCGATTTTTCCGAAGACACAAAAATGGTTTGTTCTAAAATTTTGAACGCACCTGGATCAGTCTTTCTGGTTGGTCTGAATTCTAAAATTGAATAAGCGTGAACGCTTGGTCCAAACTACAAAGACAAACTAGATGTAGACCGTTCTGATGTTGATAACGTAGTCTGAATGCAGGGCTTACGTTAGTATTGAGGGTCACACGTTGTCAAAAAAAGGGACCTACAAAAAGGTGGAGAATCAGAGAAAGGGCGTGCACAATCATGTAGAGATATTTGTATAGTCGCCGCCACTGCGAGTCTCTATTTGCAATAGCCACTTTTCATTTCACTTCAGCGTTTATCGAACGCGCATTATTCTCGCGACGAAATGTGTAATTTAATCAAAATCGATTAGACTGAAATGTGTGCGTAGTCATAAATTAATATCAATCAATTTCTCAACTTTTCCCTCGATGTTGAATTGATTCAGCGCCGGTTTTGATTCTGTTTACCGACGACGTCGATTCAGTTCGTTTTTCTCGATTCATCGAAAGTTTTTCGTCGATTTTTACGCGATATTTCCTGCGCGTATTCGACAATGTTTATGCCTAGTCGGGAGAGTAGTAAATTAACTTATATTTCAAAGGAGAAAAGATTCGTACACACAGGGTCGAATTCCCTTCGGGCTCGACTACGGAAATTAAAATGGATGGTTGACCTTACGCAACGCAGCCAGAACGGCCTAATATTATTACATACGATGGTTTTTAATTAATCAAATAAGTTTGATAGACAGACATTGTTTCTGGACTGGAGTGTTTGTATAGGGGAGATTTGCTGCCAGTCTATATTGCCAATAATGAATCATTTTGCCAGCAACCTTTTAACCCAGTTGATGATGAAGGTTTAATTCACTGGAAGAGAAACTGATTAGTCCGTTAAAAAGCGCCGAAAGTTTGCGAGAAATTTACTTTCACTACTTATCCGAAAACGAAAGAAATCGTTTCAATCGTTCTTCATGATTTTTGCGTCGGAGCATAAACCAGAGAAATCGATGATATAATTGAAAAAAAACATCATATTTGGAAAGCCAAATCAAATTCAGAAGTACTGATAGTTTGCAAGAAATTTACAAGATTATTATAAATTTACATTTATTTTTTATGTGTGTTGCGCTGAAGCATGAACCAGAAAAAACAATGCTGTGACAGAGACATTGGTTTCATACGTGGAAAGCCAAATCAAATATGTATTTCCATCGGTCATTCTTAGAATGGGTCAAGGCACCGATAATGGTGTCTGAATGTTGTGACAAGTGTCTCGATGTAGCGACTAAATCAGAGGATTTACAGTCGAAATTAAATAATCGATAGAAATTTCAAACGGCTCGCGATGAGATGGTTATATTAATGTGTGGTTGATAGAGCATATGTGAAGGGAAGCGTGATGCAAGCCCAGTCTCGTGGAATGATAGGCTTCGTAGAGCATGGCTAATAGAACTTGAGAAAGATGAGCAACAGGCTATAACTTGTTAAAGATGAAATCCTCGAGAGGAAAGCAGCCGCAAATGACTAGAGATGAACGAACAGCTTTTCTCGTGGTTGACTTCGTTGAACTGACCAATCAATGTCATTAGGTTCATTGAAAGTTGAGTCATTTATGCAAATTATGTAATTGTTATTCAAAAATCCTAAATTCTGACTGCATAAGTAAAAGTATCTGTCAGTAATGCGTGATAAGTGGTTACATTTTGTATAAATGTTAAGTCTTTATTTTTGTGAGCTTTTCGATCCACATGTTTCTCCATTTTGCCTGATCCAATAATTTATAGATTGATCTAAATCGAATGTTGTTTCATTATTGTCCGGATCGAGTGTATTGGGAAAAAAAAGCTTTCGACAATAAATCTATTACCATAAAATTGTTTATGTTCACATCAATGATTTATTCGTCCAATTAGATTTCAACTGATAGCGTGCGCGCGGGTGCGGGCTGCGTTTTTCAAAGCGATGCTTTGATTCCCCATGACTGGCATCGAAATAAATATATCATTTTGATTGGTTGACTGTGGGTTGATATCGTCTATCCCGGGAATCTGGATGTCAACAAAAACCTGAAACCTTTGATCAGTCGCTTGCTGGTGCAGGCTGTATGCAATATTGTTTTCCGAAACTGGAACTGATATTTCCATTTATGTGTTTCGATTTGAAATTCTGTGAATTCGTCCGGCTATCCATCTTTATTTCGTACTTAGAATTCCGATTTCGAAAACATATAGCCCCTGTTATATTCCCGGCAGGTATGGTGGGTTTGCAAGTGCCACGCTAAACAGATAAGATCGTAAAATCACCTATACCCAGTAGTGAAATCAACACGCATTTTAAGTGTTGTAAACATCGCTTCAGGTGTTAAAGTGTTTTAAGCTTTAATGCGAACCTAAAGTTGATATAATGGATTCATGAGAAAATGGGCTCGTTTCATTTATGAGGCCAGCGTAAACAGTCGTACGCGGGTTTGGTCCTGTTGCGTCAACAGTCGTACGCGGGTTCGGTCCTGTTGCGTCAACAGTCGTATTTCAGTCTCGGTTGTCTGGGTTAAGTAACGTCGCGTGGCTGTACATCATAACAAGAGGAAATAGCCGGACGCTTCAATCTAAAACGCTACGGCTGGCGGTGAATATGAAATGACCGTTAACCACGCGTGTATACGGGGATCGCGATAAGTTTGTCATTGTTATGCCGACTGGTATCGGCCATTATGAGATCCAAGCACCATCCACATCATCTGTCAACATAACAGACATGAGCAAAGAATGTCAACCGTTTTCCTCAGCAATAACTGTTGTGACATTCTTTTTTTCAGCTTTGTCCAGAAATCTATAATAAAATCTGTCGTACACTTTTTATCATTAGATGTACATCGAACATGATATAAGCATAACTAGATTAATGGCGTCTCATCTCTATTTCAGTTTTTAGATTAGATTCGGGTATAAAAACTAGATATTCATATATGTGCAGCTCGTAATGAACTGTAAGATAGTCCTACTGTAATTAACTGAATGATATACTTCTACAAATACTGAAGCCTTTGCACTGATATTTTTATATTGACCAGTGTTATGAGCAATGTTTTGGTAAAAACGTCGTTCCTTGCGATGGCTATTAATCAATGGCTATTCGTGCCGTAGTGCTGGCAGGCACGTCGTCATCATCGCCTTGTCAGGGCGAAGGAGGAATTTCATTTTAAGATGACCGATATAGCCCGACGTGTCCTGGGAGTATTTATCTTCATTATACCCTCATTAATCTTAATGCTTCGATACAAAAATATTCACTTATCATCCGAATGTTGACCCAAAAACATCCAAAAAACTTTTGTGAACTTGCGCGGCTTTTTACAGCGTTTCTAGAAGATGGCAAGAAGTTGATGTTTCTTTATTCTTGCACAATAACGAACGAGCTCTTCAATACATTTAGGTATCTATTTTTCATTGTGGAAATGTCAGATTTGCCTGCGTATAGATTTATTTCAACGAGCCATTAGCTTCATTGAAATATATTCGCCTTCTCTCGCGCGCGTGCGGAATAACGTCGAATAATCTTTAGAATTCTTGGCGAACAACAAACATCTAAAATCAATCTGAACTCGTATATAAAACGTTCGAGAAGTCTGAGATTCCACTGATAGTTCATAATTTGCTTGCTGTCAGGCACTTTCACTGTCGCATTGACAGCTCGGGAGCAATAAATTTCATTGCAATTATCCGTGGCAGCAAAGCGACAATTTTCTCTGAAATATGGATTTTTGCGGGCGTGAAGAAGCCGGGAGGATGCAGAATATCCCGGTAGCTAAAGCGTCGTCGCGAGGCGTGCACATGCTCCTTACTGATTGAAAGGCAATGAATGTAATGGAAATTCAATATGCGACTTAAATGAGAAATATTTTCTCGATCAAGTGCAGTCTTTTGAAGTATCGCGTCTAGAGCGTTGTGTAGCGTCGTCTAGCGTTTTGCTCGTGGGGTGGATTTTTTTTAACTCGAGCCGTCTCACGTGACCTCAACGTTGACTTTATTCTAAATTAACTTTACGTCCGTCCGTGCTATGTTGTTTTTTAATACCGCCGTGTAAAGCTCGGCGTATCGCATTTCCCTAAGCGCGCGCACGCCGTTCGGTCCCTTGAGAATTTCGCGCGAAAGAATATCATGTCATTTTTAATTCGAGGATTGTCAGTAGTAGGATGCTGCAGCTAGCTCATCTATCTGTTGCTTGCTTACATTAGTTACTTTGGTGACTGTGTCAAGGAGATTAGTGCGCTGACTTATGCCGTCGACTTGATGGCCGGACAGACATTTTATGGGCCACCCGTGTTTGGGGAAGGTAGTTTTACGAGGGTCGTAACTCGCGTCGTTTTTCCGCCGGCAGTCGTTGGCATATTTAAGAGTCGTCTATATTCACCTCTGGTTTTTACTGGTGAAGTAATGATGATTGAAGGACCTGAGTCAGTCTTTATCTAACGGACTGTGACTGTGACATTGAGGTTATGTGTGTTATAGGTGCCTATAAAATCGACATAAAGTCTGCTTGCTAACACAATTTAGTGATTGTGTTCAATATCCGAACAAGATTTTTTCGATACGCCCCCAGAAAAAGATGATTTAAGTAACTATATCTTGAAAGCGAATCAAATTTGGAGATATTTTTCTTGTATATCTTTGCATACTTTTAAGAAAGGGTAAATCCATTACCAGATCCATGTGAAATGTCATGTCAAAATGCCCCTACCCTTTATAGATGAATGGCAGAGTGTATTTATTTTCTGCATCGGTTTTCTCTTTTATTCCGAACGCAACTGGTCGGAATAAAGCAGCGGATATTTTGTTCGCCGAGGACAAAATGGCGGAAAAATCCGGAACTCTTCTCATCTCTCTCGAGAACTAGTTGTATGAAGAGTGTGAACAACTGACCGATGTCACAGCCTCACTCTAAAGTATTTAGTTCCAGTAAGATCAGTATTACCATCAATGTGCAGGAAATCTTTCATGTATGTCTGAATAGAGTCATCAAGCATGCCTTACAGCACATGCGAACACACAAGTGCTTCACGAGCAAAAAAGATCTTGTGACAATACCGTTGGTGAAGTGGAAGATATGTTTTTAAAAGAAATGCTGTCAGGACGAGAATCGTGGTATATTCTGAATAGATTACGATATATTGTAAACCCGAAAGTAACCAAAAACTGACTCGTTCGTTATTGAAATAGGAATGGCAGCATAAGTGAAATAGGCTTTAAGGTATAGCAGGGGAGGATCCCAAAGGAGGAACTCATCACATCCCTAAATGGTGATTTGATGTCCAAAAAGTCAGTATCAGGCATACCCCTACTAAATGTGCCAATTTTCTTTGTTGACAAAATGAAAAAGGGGGTCTCACGAGTCCCCCTCGATCCCCCTCTAATTGTCTGATGTATGAATCTGGCAGGGATTTACTTTGTGGCTTAAATGCTTCTGTTTAGTGGATGACACTGTTTTATCTCAATTCGGAAAAACGTGTTGGAATTAACCTGTTCATACGATATTCAGATATATAAGTAAAGAGTCGTGTATGTAGAGACAGAGCCACGCTGTGAGATATCGAGAAATGCCTAGATTTATCCGTTTCTAGGAGTGGCTGGCTGGCTGATGTCGGTGAGGTATTCCGAGGTAATCTGCTTATAAGGGGTGACAGTAGCGCGATGCGATGGCTTGATTTGACTTTTTCAAACCACTGCCGATAAATAGTCACCAGGTGTTCAATTTAATCATACATGGTAGAAAATAGTGTTTGAATAGATGTGAATGACAATTTCCAATTTAAAGCGATGCATCCAAAAAATTATTCATTTTCTGAGCTCATTGCTCATACAGTGAACAAGAATTGTTTCAATTCTGCATTTTTTCAAAGATATTTCGGATGAATTCGTTCATTTTTTTTTAGGGCTGAATCCGTTTGAAAAAGGCTGCGAGTGAGAATTGGGGTCAGCGCGCCTTTGAACTTCCGAGCGAAAACATCGGATTGCTTTAGTTCGTCGGTGCAAAAGCAATTACACGAAAGATCTCAGAAAACTCGATATCAGTGCCGGCGAGATTTGTCCATGAGGATTACGATAAAATACTATCTTGATTAAGTATCAGTCAGTTCTATCTGATGACTAGATAAACCACTGCGTGTATATGAACTGCACTAATAACCTAGTTTTATGAGAGAATTTCTTTCCAAGGGTTTTTGGTTGGGACCACAATTTGGACCCGAGCACCATGGTCCAGGTTCACTAAATGATTAAACTTTTGAATCGAATTGATTACTTCATTATCTTAAATCCATTTAGGACTTAATAGCCGTGATCGCGCGGAGATGATTTAGCCCGGGCCAAATTGGCACGGATCAGGGTAGAGTCAAATGTGTGCCTATAATTAAACAGCGCAATTCACGCCTAATAATTTGAACCATGCTGAAATTGGCCCTGGCCTGGTCCAAAGTTTCTGGTTGGGCCTAACTCGGCCCTCACCAGACAGGCACCCGTGTGATCGCGGCTAATGCTTTTTGTGAAACTGGGCCCTGTGTCGATGAAAGCAGCCAGAAATTTGATGATTTTCAATAGAATGAAACATTGCCGAAGAATCCGATATTGTGTTAATATTGAATATTTAACTTGCTTCGCTCAATGAAAGTGTTGTGTTTGTTTGTGAACCTTGAACTGTGATTAAACGCGATGCTTTAGAACTAATAATGTCGGCCGCCCGTCGCTACCGCGTATTCTCATTATGTTCTCAGTCGGGTTCAGACGAAACGCTGTTCTTTTCAACGTCGGATAATTACTTGACAAGTTTGCGATTATTGCGTGTACGAGGTGACAGGATGAGGCGTAAAGACGCAGATCTACTGCACACTACTTACCGGCGTGTAATCTACCTTGTAACCTCCGGTCCAAATTGATTCGACTCCGAAATCAAGGATATAACTAGATTTGTGCGTGACCTTTTTGAACTCTTCATCCTGAATGCGATGAATCGTCGAAAAAACTCAAAATATTGCAATTTGCTAATGCATGGTGACCACTTACCTGGAGATTAGGAAAAACTCGGGAAATTTTCTCTTTCTTCAGAAAGGTCAGGGAATAGTCAGGGAAATTTGTAAAAAAAAGCTGAAAATCAGGGAATTACTCAGGGAAATTAGTTGAGATTGCGTCTAGACCCTGTGTAAAATCATACAGTTTCCGTCTATGTCCTACGTATTTTACTGTGTTAATTGATTGAATTCTTAACAGATCAAGTCAGTGAAAACAATGGGCATCATATCAGCGATAAGCCACGGGTAAAGCAATTCAAAAAAAATTGGCCACCCTGTAATTATTGTAAGAGAAAATTGCTCTTAAAATCCAATTCAGGGCGTTTGGAGCCATCCCACTTTATAGTTTGGAGGGAATTTTGATCATTGAAACTTTGTTCATATAATTCACACATTAGTGAATTTATTAAGAACATGTGAAAATGTTCCGAGAGTCATTTTGAAAGTACTTTCATCAATTTGTCCGGTCCGGAAAAATAATAGCTTTCTATCCGTGGCTCGTGAATTACTCGCAATTGGTCGTTAACTACATAAAAACCGGGAGTTGACTAGAAATCAGAGATGAAACAGCGAAACATCAAATGTTATGTAGATTCAACAGTTTCGTTCGATATTGAACGAAAGAAGTTGATCATGCAACTGGCCACTTAAATAAATCTGTGATGGGATTTCGCCTCATATCGAGTATCCGCAAATGAATCAAAGATTGAGGAGATCTCTTTGACGCAAATCCTATTTTCGCTGGCATTGTCAACGGGCGGGCAATTTCTGAAGTGAATTTGTCGCCCATTCAGCGTAGAGAGAATATCATATCAATATATCGACGAAGATGAGAATGATGAGAACGACGGTCATCGCGCGAGCGACAACCGACTTTTTTTCGTCCGTCGATGAATCGTAGATTGACGTATTTCGCAATCGGTCGTAGATAAGGAATCCGAAGATTCATTTGTGTTTCCGACGTGTTAATACAAGATTATTTCGCTGTAAAAACTGATTGTCGATTCACGGCTGATTCATTTATACAAGAAGAAATTATTTTATTGTGAAATAAGTTCTATTTTTGTCATGAGAAGTTTGCCGTCGACACCGTGCGCTAGTGTCTGCCAGATAAAGAAAAATGATCTGTACGAAAAATTCCAATTGCGATAACGAGAAAAGCTCTCAAAGATCTCCATCAACTGGGACGATATGGCATAAGTAGATGAAAAGTGGTCTTTCATTTTCCTCGTGTTCCTGAATATTTGAAACCCAGACACATAATCTTTTTGTCATAATGCAGATTTTAAGCCCATCGAGCACATGGCACTGTATATTCTTTGTCTCTAGCTTAACTGTATACTCATTGTCTCTAGCTTTACTGTATACTCCTTGTCTCTAGCTTTACTGTATACTCCTTGTCTCTAGCTTTACTGTATACTCATTGTCTCTAGCTTTACTGTATACTCCTTAATAAGATAAAATCCCACTATTTACAGATTAAAAGAATTTAAAAACCAGAATTTATTTATTAAATCTAAAATATTTAAAAGACACGACGTTTCGATCTCACCCTAGAGGTCATCGTCGACGATGATCGCTAGGGTGAGATCGAAACGTCGTGTCTTTTAAATATTTTAGATTTAATAAATAAATTCTGGTTTTTAAATTCTTTTAATCTGTAAATAGTGGGATTTTATCTTATTATCCGTTCACCACGTTTGAGTGTGGTCATCGTTCTACCTGTATACTCCTTGTCTCTAGCTTTACTGTATACTCCTTGTCTCTAGCTTGGCTGTATACTCCTTGTTTCTAGCTTTTCTGTATACTCCTTGTGTGTAGCTTTACTGTATACTCATTGTCTCTAGCTTTACTGTATACTCATTGTCTCTAGCTTTACTGTATACTCGTTGTCTCTAGCTTTACTGTATACTCGTTGTCTCCAGCTTAGCTGTATACTCCTTGTCTCTAGCTTTACTGTATACTCGTTGTCTCCAGCCTTACTGTATACTCGTTGTCTCTAGCTTTTCTGTATACTCCTTGTCTCTAGCTTTTCTGTATACTCCTTGTCTCTAGCTTTACTGTATATTCCTTGTCTCTAGCTTTACTGTATACTCGTTGTCTCTAGCTTTTGCTTCATTGTTATTCGCATGCTACGTCTTCATTATCTACTTAAGTGGACGTAACTAATTTAGGAAAATAACCAGGTTTTCTTCATCAGTTATTTTGTCGCGTGACAGATAATTCCCATCCTCGGAGAGGCATTTGTGTAATGACCGATGGGCAGTTAATTTCACACTCGATGTCATGCGTTTTATAAATTACCCAGTTACAAACCTACACTTCGTCTATATATAGAATCAATTAGGATCAATTAGGATGGTTTTAAGATTTTGGGACTAAGATGTGCAATCGCAAGATCAACAGTTTCTGTAGCCAAGGCATTTCTTTAATTTCTAGAAAGGCGTCTTTTAGGCAAAACTAGAACATGAGTGCTGGGAAAAATTTGTTTTTTGATTTATATGAAGGGGTAGAAATTTCACTGAAATCATTTGTAACTTTTGATAATCCCTACCTCACAGAGTCTTGGTGATTTGCAACGTTTGGAAGTTTTTCTTGTATTATGAGATTATGGTCAATGAAGTGAACAGTTAGCTAGGTATGGGAACCAGTCAGGCGTGGTGAAGGCATACTCATTAGTTGCACAACTCTCATCATTTCTATGATGAGAAGAGTTTCTTAAGGGTTCCTAATCAGACCTATTCCAGTTCATTATTCCAAAATGACAACTTCTCCATCAATAGATTCATCTCTTTCTTTTTTTACCTTCAACTACATTTTGAATGACAAAAGTTTTAAACACAAAGTCCTATGAAAGAGGAAGAAATGTTCAATTTGGACTCATTTATTAAACAGATTAATCGGCGTGGTTGTGTGGATTATACCGATGCATAGATCTGTTTAATTTAACGACTGTTCACGACCGTTTCAGCCAGCGATCCCGTGATTAATGGAGACACATGCAGGTAGCAAGACTATTTCCACCTGAAAACACCCGACTAATAAATGTCAAGTCAGTTGTTATTTAGCGCCGATGAAAAGGCGCGAGAAGTCATAGATATAACTGTATTTACAGCCGGTTTCTCGCTGGTAATCAAGCTAATATATAGATAGCTTCTCCAAATGGTCATCTCGGGCTGTTCATAATTGTTAGTAACACACATCGGATAAATTCATTAAGACATGACATGATTTTAGAGGTCGAATATTCGTCCATGACATATAAACGACATTTTTCTAGTTCAGCACAAGCTGTAGTACACTGGGCTGGTCGTTTCACTCTGCAGAGTACTCCGAGCATTGCGGGAGGCTCCCTGATAACTGGACAGAATCAATGAAGGTATTTTCAAATGACGGTGCAAATGCACAAAAAGGGAGCAAACACAAGAAAAAACTGATGATCAACTGTTTCCAAATATAACCATTAAATGCAGACTGTTTCTAAATCCACAATGTGTAAATCTAGATGCAGAACTAATGGTCATTTTCGCAAATTGAATTCTGCTGTTTCCAATTTTTATTAAACTTCTGATCTGTTTGATCGAACACCTTGATCAATCGACACTCCCCTTGTTTTCAGTAAAGGCAGTATAGTAATCAGTAACATCGGTTAATCTGTCTACGGAGGACCCACGTTCCGGGCACAAATTCAAATTAATCCAATTTAACAATGACAACAGCGATGCTACACGATGTGACCTGACTCACTGATGTTATAATCATTTCTAAACGGTACAAGTTTGATTTGAAGTCGTCAGAGATGCGATGAGTTAAAACAAACTGGTATACACTGTATATAGAGATTAGTCTCGCCTGTACGCTTGCTGCTCCTACCTTACTGCCTCATTTGTCAAGTGTCTTAAGTATTTTTTGATCAGGCTGAGGCATCCTTATTGTCGCCGATCACTGCTTAAGTTCCCGTAGTGCTAATAAACTTCATAACAATCGATGAAGCACTCCGTCCTTGTTGTTGCAGTAATATGAAATCCTGCGCTTAAAACAAATATCATCAGATTTCGCAATGTTTCCTTCGTTATCCCTGACTCCTATTTATTAACTTCATACCAGTAATATTCTTTTAACTTGACCAGTATACACTTGGAAATGGTGTTTTCACATTCGTAACGTGTAATAGTTCTAAATGCAGGTATTTTGATGAAATATTTCCATTATCATCTATCATTTTTCATGTGTAAGACTTGTATTTTGAGGTCAGTGAACTTGTTGCAGTCCTTCATGATTATTGACTGCTGCGTATAAAAAGAAATTGGCATTGGTGGGATGGTTTAGTATTCGTGATGGTATGTTTTATAACTGTCGTTTTGGAATGATTTATGGCCCGATGTGAGGTCTACTTGAATTATGTGTACAGGTGGGTCAATATTGGGATTGTGTGTCACGACTTCTAATCATCTTATTACAGATAGATGGGAAAACCAATCGCGCGAGCCGCTGGTCCGCTCTGATGCAATTTCGCAATCATCGCTAGCAAAACCAATTCATTTTTAAAGAAATCCTTAATTGAGCAAAATCAATTTTGCGCTCCCGCCTAGGTCAATAGCCGGATTGATTGTTTGTATTAAACATACATTTGATTAGCGTTTTAGATTACGAATTTATGAAGCCCAGATTCATAATGATTTACTATTCATATCGCAGTCCTCAAACATCTTCACTGATTCATCTCGCATTACTTGTCATTATCACATTTCAGCTTCCTCTACTGGCAACTCATCATCCTGACTTATCCACTAAAGCATCGTTTACTCTATTGCTAGTTATAGTCTCCTCCTGTTCCTGCAACAGACCACTATAGAATGGACCAAACTGTTATCACTGGTCCAGCTAGACGTATGATTGTGAAAGTTTCTATTCACACAGTGAGAAATAGTTCTTTCTTGAATTAAGAATGGCCCTGGATCAGTCCTTTTGGTCTGTCTTAATTGGTCCACTTTGAAATGGAATGGACCAATTTAGAACATAGTTTTTGCTTGTGGGAATGCTTGGTCTGTTCTAAATTAGAAATGACTAAATTTAGAATGTTCTAGATAATGTGGTGTCAATGTGGCTTATGTTCACGATCCACTGATATTGTGAGGATGAGCAATTTCCAACGTTTCACCTATGCATCTTTCACTCCATTCTCGAGCGGCGCTGCTGAAGAACAACGCGAAAAAGACAAGTTTTCACTTCCTGACGTCTGTAGCTAACTGCAGTGTTCATTAGGGCCAGCCTTTGAACTGTATTACATCGGTTGATAGCTCATTTGGTCGCGCAAATTTCGTTTGCCTAATTGCATGTATCGAATTCTTTCATGTTTCAACGAATCCTATAATTAAAATGTCATCAGATTGTACCCAGATTTTCTCTGCTGATGATAGATTTCGGGATTAGACTCTTTATTCTGCATTCACTATCTAGTAGCTGTTATGCTTTTCTGCCCGTTATTTGGGTTTAATTTTTTAATCCTGCTCACCAATGATTAGTATGCAGCAGTGTGGTCTGTTGACTTCACCGAATGATTTCAGTCATTTAAAAGTCATTACTGTAAATCTTATCCATGAGTCGTAATCTTCTATTAATGATGTGCTCGTGCACGTCATGGATACTGTGCATACTCGGCATATTCTGTGCGTTGTTTCTTAATAGAAAAATGACCAACATCGGCAAAGATTAGGACTTATTTAACAAAATACAGATTCTTTAGTGTAATCAAGGTGTGTCACAATTTGTAGAATGAAGTGATTTTAAAATGTGTCAGTTAGCATTGTGAATGTCAAAATGCTTTAAATCTTGGGAGCATGCCAAGCGAAAAGCATGAAGACTTGCAACACTAACTCCTCACCTCAACCTTCAACTAAACCACAGGGGCTAAAGATGTTATCTGTTTCTTACAACTAGGGACTAGTTTATAAGTCCATGATGAATCTAACTTAACTTTTGGCAAACTATTTCAATAAACTGTTGAAACTCATTATCGATGCGTCCTGAAAATTTATGAAGACACACGAAGAAAAGGGATAGTGATTCGAAGCACACAGTTGAAAGAAAGTTCAATGCTGAAATTAAGTCTCCCAAATGTGGAAAATGTCACAACTAATGGACATAACATTATTGCTTTCGTTTTTAGAATATATGAATAATGTTGCCTTCATGAATAACTGCTTTTACTTACAAAAAATTGTCCTGAATAGATCTTGGAAATTAGATATTCAAGTTTTCAGGGACATAGAAATAATGTTTATCCTGACTTCTAGGGACCGTGAGTTACCTATAACCTGTGGTAAGTTTTTCCCCATCATAATGCGCACCAGACCGGTACTTGTCACTGCAATTGTATACAGTTAATCAAAATTTACAGAAACTCCCACATCTTATGGTTTTTCTTCTAGTTCATCCGTTGTGTAGGCGACATTTGTGCATGTCGAAAATCTAATCTTGATTAACATTGACTTTGCTTCGGAACAAGCAAAAAAATCTGCCAAAGACAGTTAGTCAACGGAAAGGTATTGATGATACCATGTAATCTATTATCCTTGGATGGCATAGGTATCTTTTTCTCTGCTTTCATGCAATGAATATTACGTTCATTTTCTTGCCATTTGCAGAAATTACCGTTTGAATTTCTTTCTTTGTTTCATCCATTTTCTCCCAACTTCATAAACGTGGACCTATAATGAAGATAAACACATTCTATTGAGCCTAGCATAAGGAGGTACAAGCAATTCGCTGTTCCTTGAACTAGGTCCAAGCAATTCGCTGTTCCTTGAACTGCAGTGCACCTTCAGGTTAAACAACGGTAAACCATGTGATATACTTCAATTACATCAGTAACAAAATGACAAAATTAGCAAGAGTTTTATACCTTTGATGAAACATCAAACATAAGAACGTCTTATGCGATAAATATAGACAATGAACTTCTGAGTGACCCGCACAACCAGGAAGTGACGAAACATTGGACAGTTTTGTTTACAGTCGCAAGAAAATCGGCATTTGTTTTCGCTTTTGCCGACGCAATTTTCTTAAAATCATCATTTTTCGATTCTTCAAAGCGTCGAAGCCGTATTTGACGCTATCATATCTCGACGTTGATCCGTCGTTGGAAGTTGATGATCTCCGGGGACTCGACGAGCTAGCACGGTAATATCCTGTTTCACGCGGCTCATCATCGATCGCGAATGAAATCGCGAGTAAAACGCCAGATATCGGATCGATCTACCCAGTGATTATAGATGGTAATTTGAAACATTGTTCCATAGGACCGACCTCTGATTGATTGTCAATATGGCTTCAGAAATTCATCTTCACAGGTCAATAAATTCATGACGTACAACATCGTTATTCTTTCCGCACACGGCGAACGTGTGAAATAATTGATTCATCAAACGCCTGAAGCAAAAGTTGACTCCAGGTTTCTAATTCAGTATGATAGCTATAGAATAGTGTAGATTTTTGCCCTGGCACATTGTTCAGTTGGATGCCAAATAAACCCATGCCTGTTTGGGTGGCCTGACCTAAACTTTTGTTAGCCGGGTCAAGTTTATTGGTGTGAATTGTAACTGGTTCTGGAAATGTTTCACTTGGCTTTGTTTAAGCATTGTTTAGTATAGAGTGGTGGTTTACCTATGAACACAATCTTTAATTAGCACGGGCTAAATTTAGCTCGGGACTGATCTGTGCCATAAAGTCTCTGTGCGATCTCAGCTTATATTTACATGAGGGGCTTTTCTCAGTTTGTTTTCAGTTTCAGTTTTTCAGTTTGCAACAAGCAGCGCTGAAGGTTCACGGGTCTTATGAATTCTACACTTTTACCCGGACCAATTGCAGCTTTTGTATCAACTGCCCCATACTGTTGGACTTCGTGTGACCTTTTCTTCAATTGTTGAAGATACCGTTTGGCTGATTATCATAAGGATAATTGAAGCTATTAGCGGACCGGTTCGTGATTAAGTAGTTATCTCTCGGTGTTTGGTCTCTGTCGTGTATTTTCATAGATTTGGTCATCGTTAATGATCTGTATCTGATGATTCGATGTCCCGGGTGATGGAACTAGACAGCGAAAAGTAAATACTCAATAGGACGGTTTATAGCCGCAATCGAGTGATGACCGATTCAAACTGGCCCTGACTAGACGGCAGTCTAATTTAGTGTGCATTCACACGTAAATCACTCACTTGGTACTAAAATGCTCCAAATTTTGCTGAGGTCGAACTGGGCTGGAGCCAGACAGAGTTAAATTTGTTGTCTTAACGCAAACCACTCACTTGATACTAAACAATGCCGTAACAAAGAGAAGTGAGTCACTTCCGGAACCAGTTAATAATTTGACCTGTGCTAAAATCTGGCATAGGCCTCATCCAACATTTTTCAAAAGTGTCATCGATCAGTCACGTACCCGTTTGGGACCGGTGTGAATGACTGACTCGGGCCAAATTAAACCCGGGTCAAAAACTGTTGCATGATGGAGGCTCTTACTGGTTCTCCAGTGTAATACTGCTGTATCTAACTGCTGCAAGTATTCGAATCTGTGTATGTGATCGAAATTGATTCGTGTTGCCTGTTTAGTATTCAAAGCGTTTTATGGGTTTTGATTGTTTCGTTAGACTTTTCAAATCCTCCAGGACGTCATATCAGATTCAGACTATTTCAATCTCCGGTGTTGGGTGAAAAATTTGCGAACGTCGTCGACGTCGTCGTTGTACGGTAACCTTTCAGCGAAATGACACAATGTAGGTCGACGTGACATCGATGCAATTCGTCGGCAATGTATTTCAATGATTGCTTCACACATTCATGCGAACCAATCTGTTTGTCTAGACATGTTGTTTTTTCTCTAAAGTGACACCGACTTCTCGAATTTATTCAAGTCGAATCAGACTAGCGGCGAATTTCATTTCATTTCGCTGAATTCTTCTATCTGATAACACCTACCGAGAAAAGCATTTGCATAAATTCATCGATTTATCCATTTAACAATTATTTCGTATATATAACTAACTCGTATATATAACTAACGGGTAATGAATGAACGTTTAAATGTCATCGTTTTCTGCTATTTTCTAGAACTGAAGATGAAACCATCTCCTATCGATTCTACTGAACAGATTTCCGGTGAGTTTTTTGGTCGCATGAAAATCGTGGATACTCTGCAGATCTTCAGCCGTTGCTTAGATTTGAATCACATTCATAATTAACGCGTTTCCAATTCATTATGTCGCCCTGCTGGGGGTGACATTCTATCTTACACCAACGTGCGCCAGCAGCTCTTCCCTCCCCTTAGCGCTCTGCACTCTTCAAATTACGCGCAATTTTTCAATAACTTGCTAGGTCTTATATGGAAAGTCCATTGATTACAACAATTTTATATCAAGTTACACAATATGGCTACCACAGAAAATATTTTGAATATCTTATTACTGCTCTAGACGCTATAAATGATGTGTGATTTTCTTGAAGGTCGGTAGGTATCAATAATGAGCTAGGTCCATAGATTACACCTATCAAAAATCCAGTTTCTCACTCTTTCAAAATGGCCGCCATGGTGGAGATCATTAGAATATTACTAATATACACAATACAAATGACCTGTGACTTTCTAGACACTTTGTAGATGTGATGGGCTTTGTCCATAGATTATATCTATTGAAAATTAAGAAACTCCCGGGGGGGGGGGGGCAAATCACGTGCCAACATAACTGACTCTAAGCGCTGTATTTCGGGAAATTCGCCATCACACGAGTACGCTACTTCAGAAGCCCAGGATCTTGTGTGAACGCCGCTAATGATTCAAAGTTTGAATTCAATTTTCCCGTAGCGAATGTGTTATAACTGCGCCCGTTTTGAACATCGTTGTTATCATAGAATGTGTGATTAAAATTCAATATAAGCACATGCATTACTGTCTTACTGGGCTGTAATTGGATTTGCGGAGCGTGCGTAACGGCAGGGGATTCCAGCGCCAATCGGGAAATCATTAAACATGAAAAAATCCAATATTACCCTCGTAATATGAATTTTAGTTTGGTGGTGTTTTGTCGTTACTTGAACCGATCCCGCGGCGTTACGGCTAAATAGAATCAAACATCAAATAGCTTCATCTTTTTGAATGAAGCGCCGCGCTTTGAGAAACGGTGTATTTACATATTAACACGCGCCCCGGGCCATAGTCATATACCGGTTTAAAGTAACAAGTCATTTTATATGTAGTCGACCAGTTACTATAAGATATCGATCAATTCAGAAACCGGTTCAACGGTGCTAAGTTGGATCAAACTTAACAGTTCGAATCCGTTCATTTTCAGAATTCAGAATCAAATTTTTATCCATTACTATCACTAGGACACATGTGGACGCCTTACGTGGTATTGGGGTTTCCCAGTTGTTTTGTGTTCTCCCCACCAGGGGGAGTTAAATATTGAATATACAATTTTTCTATTGATATTAGTTTTTATTATTGAGTATCTGTATTGCAAAATGTTTATTTTGGTCAGTTTTAAATCACAGTTTGGCTCCTTGGGCCAGTTGCACTGCCGTTCATAAGTGGTCTTAAATCATAAGACTGGTCTTAAGTTGTTAGATCGGCTATAGCACTAAGTTGATCTTGGACTGGTCTTAAGTCTAAGCCATGACTACGCAACTGGGCCCTGGTCTCGTATGGTCTGAAACTTCGTGAATCAACGCTATTCCGATAATAGTTTATGACGCATCGTAAATTAAGAGAAATCATTTATCCTGCTCTGATCGTTTCACATGCACACACGCTGTTTAGCACTGATAAAGAAATCATATTTCAAACATGAGACCGATGAAACAATAGTAATCTTTGTTTATTAGTCAGTTTTTGTAATTAAGTCCCCGGATTAAGTTGTTATATTCGATGCTGCGATGATAATCGGGTTTTTATTGCCGATTTCGTCCAATTCGTCCGGCGTTGTTAGAGACGACTTTCTTCGAATGATATGCCATCGTTTAAGCGACTGTATGCAAATTGATTTTTGCGTAATATTTAGATCGAGTGATCCATCGAAAAACTCATCTCACATATTTTGCAATCAACTAGAAATATAAATTTTATTGATACAGGGTTCACTTATCAGCATTAAGGAATGGGGAGATGGTTAGTGAAACTGCATTATGTATTGCGCTAAGAATACTGGCTGATCATGTTACCAGAGAAAAGTTAAGATTTTCTGCATATGTGATATATGAATGATCCCGATGCTTGTTCCATTCATAGTGATCATAGGTGGTGATTGTCTGTCTTGAGATCAACCATGAATTCTGAAGGGAATGGTACATATTTTCACATCAACAAAGTTTTTGACACAGAATGAATCTTTTAATTTCGTTATAGCTCACGATCGCACAGAGGCGATTTGGCCCGGGCCGAATTGGCGTGGGTCAGACCCATTAGAGAGCGCACTCTCATGAAAATTACTCACTCGATACTAAACAATGTTTAAACAATGTGTAAACAATGAGTCACCAGAACCTGTAGCAATTCACACGCGATCATTTGAGTCACACTAAAATTGGGCCCGGGCCTGGTCCAACATTTTTGGTCGACCCATTGGGAAACCATGTGAACAGTTTTTCCGAGCCTAAAATGCTCGTGTGATAGCGGTTATAGTTCATATATTTGATAAATTTGTCTTCATTTTGTGGTATGTTTATGTGGTTCTGTTTGATATTAGTGTTTGCCCCCGGAGGATACAGTATGAACTGGAGGACATTTAGCTTCGTATCTCATCTAATTTCAAGCGTATCGCAATACAATGTATGTAGATATTTTAGAATCATTCATCAGAGAATTTGAACCTCTGTTTATATGTCAAACATACCAATCGCGAATACGACAAATCATTGCTGAATCGAGAAAAAAAATTAACTTTATTTACGTGATACAAAATAACTTTAACGAGCTGATTCTTCAGTTTTTACGACAAAACACCGAAATATATAGGATTGAAAATTCCATATACGGTATTCTTGGCAACTCATTTAGTTACTGGTTTATAGTGTCAAGAGTGACTATTGAATACTTTAAAATTGAATAAAAGTGTACATTGATTTCTAAAAATTGCACAATATATTTCACTGATTCAGCCTCATCAGGCATATCACTGGCCTGGAAAACCTGGAAAGTTCAGGGTCCAGTTCCACAGTTCTGAGTTAAGATTTGACTCTCTGAGTTAACTCATCGAAAATGAACTACATGTATCTTTAACTCAGAGTTAACTCAAACTCACAACTGTGGAACTGGGCCCAGGTAATCAGAAAAATCTAGAAAATAATCAGGGAAAACTCTGAGAATTTGACAAATTACCAAAAACCTGGAAAAGTCCAGTGAAATCGATCATATTTTTTGGAAATATTTAGGCGATTATTCAATTACAAAGTTTGTTTAATTGACGGGATGTTACAGCAGTTTTTTCTGGTTTGCGATCAATGCCCACGCACGCGTCGTGCTTGTATTCAATAACACGCTATTAAATCTTATTCACAATAAGCATTTGTAAGTCGGAATTAATGCCTACGTGAAGCGTGATCATTGCCCGAGGAAGAAGAGAGAGAGAGGAGAGAGAGAGAGGGAGACGAGGGAGAGAGAGGGAGACGAGAGAGAGAGAGGTATCATCGATGTGTTTCCGATCTCGTCTGATCGAACACGACCGACGACGACATGTAGCTGGCTGCTCTTCGCTCGATCCGCAGCATCGTCGCATCAGTTGCAGACGCATCTCGACGTTCATTGGATGCGAGCCGTCCGTTTATCGCCGGATTAATAGCTACTATTACGGAATGTGTTACCGGTGGTAACTCGTCACCCGGCTCCAATCGAGTTTAAATAGAACTCCAATTAGAAAACCGTGCGAGATTTTTTTTCGTTTTTTTTTCTTCGTTCGTCGCCGATGGCTTCGAATCGAGACGCGTAGTATATGAGGACTATCATAGATAAAACGGGACTCTCTCTCTATCTCTCTTTGCATCTACGGAGTTCATCGGAGTTCTTTACTCGCGAGAAGAAAGAAGAAATCAAATCGACTCCGAGTCTAGGATCGTACGCTTGCAGCGAAGACCAGCGGTAATCGTCGAATTTCCAGTTGGTTTTATAAATAACTCACCTCAGAAAACGAGTTACACCTGAACAACAGAGTATTTGATTTAGCCTATAGTTTAAAGGTGATACGCGCCGTGCCGTGAGCCGCTGCTGATATACATATATATATATACGCAGTAAACTGGATTGTATTCGTAACTAATGGATGAAATAGCTGTATTTTGTTCACATTGCTGCCGGGAAAATCATTACGCATAGTGTTATTAGTAGCAATCTGCGTCGGTAGTTGTTTCGTTAATGCGAACAAATATCACCTCTTCTATACGCTGATTTCTATTCGCATATTCCGGTTGGATTTTTTGTTCGCTCGTAAAAAAGAAAAAACGTAAAGATCGGCTGCAGTCGTTCTGGTCTCGTCATCGTGGTCGATGAGGGTTGATGAGTGTCGGACTCGCTCGGACCGTAAACACCGGCAACAACAACGTTGTTGAGATCTGGGAAGGAATTTTTTGACTCATCAGAGAAACACTTGTTAGAGCAGTTTTATACGGCTGTGAGGCAAGGCAGGGGATACAGCGGCTTCACCGAGTGTTGTGCATATGTGTATGAGAAAATTATTGCGTCATAACCAGACCTTCTACTCATAGTTAGACCTTCTGCTGATAACATTGAAGTTAGACCTTCTACTGTTGAAGTTAGAACTAGCGTTAATTCGCTGCCAAATAAAGGATTAAGCATTTCAAAAGGGAGGAATATTTTAAGAACAAGTTTTCTCGATTTTTTTCGGAATATCGAAGGACCATTTTCTGTGTGAGAAGGACTAACCATTCTGTAGGTTCACCACAAGCCGATTTGGGTCTTACGATCCGAACGCTCTCGTAGATAAGACGAAGATTATCGGATCAGCGAGCGACGAAGCGACGATATTTTTGTCGAAGCGATAGAAGCTTCCTAGAAAAATGACACCGGAGTTGGCTGAAACGGTTAATTGCGGCTGAAATTCTTCAGACGTGTAATATTGACTCACTACTCCTGTGTGAAGTCTAGTATACAAATCAGGAATTCACGTCGACACGACGACATATTTTTAGTCAGGTGATGATTGCCGTTTCATGTTCGTATGAGTACTCACCGCCCGACGTTCAAAAGTATCAACTCCACAAACCGGCGTTTTATCCACCTACAACCCGAAGCCAACGCCTTTTGGTGACTTTCTAAAATTGGCATAAAATCAACTCAACGCAGGAGAATCAATATACACTGAAACCGCTGTAAGAAACAAGACAATTGTATAGACAGTAAATGAATGTTCAGATATTGCAGCTGATAACTAACATCTCGTTGCTAAAATAAGATTGATATAAGCATTACTTATCTTTTATGATAAACCTTCATTCTTATCGTCTTAGCATCATCCGTCTGCTGTTAGAGAGAATAGTTTCGTCGGAACGCGGGGACGATAATAGCGACTGGATCGGGTACAACTGACTGGGAATAATCATCTTCTGATTCGTGTAAGGATTCTAACTTCATCTCGGAGCGATTTCGAAAAAGGAATTTTCATTAATAAAGAAAAACCGCCGAACGAAGGTTTAACTAAACGCGAACTCGAAGACCGGATACAGAAACACCCGCAGACACCCGAGAGATCGATATCAATAATCACGTAAAGCAATATGACCTTACAGAATCGTAACTATCTGATCGCGAAGGCTAGGTACCTTCGGTTGACACGGAAACTAAACTCACAAATGAACAACCTGAACAACATGTTCTGGAACGGAACTCTTTATCGAAACCGACGCTGGGAACAAGGATGGGAAATGGATAATAATCCGCTCTACGGTGAGTTTTTATATATATATATGTACCATTTTTTTCTATCGAAGAAAGGTGAAAATCTTACGTGAAGAGCGATTTTCCAACACTCGAGAGAAATGTATAGCTAGCAGATTTCGTTGATGAAGGTTAGCGGTGGTTGCTGGCGTAGTACTTCACTTCGCTGAGGTTGAAAGCTACTTACGTCTGTTGACATTATTTCAAGGTTGCGAAATTCCAGCGAAGAGCTTGAAATGTTTACTCTGCAATACTGCGCCAGTGAAAATTGGTGTTTTTCAGTTTCTGTCAAAATCGATGTTGTTTTCGCTCAAATTAGATCTGAATGTTTTTCTCCGAGATTTCCCATACTGAAAATCGACTCCAGTGGGTAATTTCTCTGTTATGTATAGTCTAGGCTGGTTGTGAGTTATGGAAGAGGTTTTTTTCAAGGTTATTTTCGATTCGTAAGGATTTGGCACAATATTCATGAATACGCTATTGCGCCATACAGCTCTGTACAGCTACGATCCATCGACGGCGTTTACCACTAACCGCCCATTTTGTGTGTTAGCTCTCCTATTACATTTACCAAAAAACCACTCGCGCTCGCAGGTATTCACGAAAAAATCGAACGACATCAAATGAACAATGATAAAATGCATCGAGCTCCGAATTTATTCATACCACATTTCAGACTTCAATCTACGTCTATACGTATGATGTTATTTCGTCTTGCTTTCTAGATAGTTATTGCCCGTATCAGTGACACAAATTGACTTCTGATGAATATCGTTGGCTGTGTATGAAATCGTACCCTATCACCTCGATATTTTAAACGTCGCGGTGATTGTTTCATTGATTCGTTATTTTCTGATCTTTGATTTGCTTCCTCTGAGGGAGGGATGATTCGTTTTAAGATATTGATGGGTGTTGGCGTACACGGGCATACAGCCAAACCCGAGCGAAAATATAACCCTACTATATTTGGCTTTTAGTGAATGCTTTGAATGATGAAATGGTATGTCTCGTCTCGACCATAACGAGCTTTCGGAAGCAGCGGGTTGCGGTTAGCTCCTTTGATCGCTGATGTTTGTCAATAAAAATCGCAAAGGGCAAATTGAGAAAACACGACAAAATTAGAATTCCATTCCTGCCGGCGGTAAAAATTCAAATGCTATTTCGAATATGAAGAGACGGCGATATAAACACGATATAGTCATGATTTGACGTGGGAGGTGAGATGGTCAAAACAACAAGTTGCTTTAATATTCTACGATATGCATGTATGGTCTGATTTCGGCGTGAGAGCTGTCAGTGGTTACATTATGCTAACTATTCTCTGCTACTAATGGACAAATAATGGCATGTAGATAATGATGAGAGGGATATATATCCTACATCTAGTTCTTGCTCTTCTTTTCTCTTACCAGCAATCATAAAAACTGACTTCAGGAGTTATATTATTTATTGAATCAAAATGTAGTCATTAAACGCCACTTGACAGAACAAAAAATAAATTCGATTTTGACAATTCTATAAATAATCGATATATGTAAAGAGATATCACAGTTTGACATCATTAGATATGGGCAGACAGTAACCGCGATCGCGATGGAGACAATTTGGCATTGGGCTAAATTGGGACGGATCAGGCATGAGTCAAATTTGGCCCATGCCTAAATAGAGAAGGCGTTCACACATAAATCACCCGCTAGATGAGTGCCTTAAACAATGCTTAAACAAAGCGAAGTGAGTCACTTCCCGAAACGGTTATAATACAATAATTTGACCAGTGCTAAAATTTGGCCTGGTCCAAACTTTTTTGACGGGCCAAAAGTGCCCACTTGATCACGGCTAGTGAATTAGGGTGACTTATGACAAACAATCTATTAGCTTTAGATTAAATGTAGTAGAAATGAATTGAGTGACATTTTCGAGAAGTTTTATTAAACTTTCCAAAGCGAAAAAACTAATTCGCGAGCATAAACGTATACCACCGAATACCTTCGGATTCGGTGGCTCGGTTTTTACGTAGTCATTTAGTCATTAATCATTTATTTCGCAATAAAAAAGATCCGTGTTGAAGCGAAGTCTGAGAAGCTGAAAATGGATTAGCTATCGTTAATTCTACGGGTTTCGACGTGCGGTAAAATGTCAGCGACGCTTAACCAAGTGCGCGTGTAATGTATCTACATCTCGCCGTTATTAAAAATCAGCGCGTGATTAATTATCGACGACGATGTTTTCGAGATGACGACATTTCGTAAAAGGTTAGTGTCATCGATTTGATGAATCCGTGTTTAGGAATCCGTTGAAATTCGTGTCACCCGAACGCGATGACGGAACTGATATTAACTCATTACAATTCAATCAATCGCGATTGTTTTTTTTTTCGTTGATAAACAACACAACGACAAGATGATGTAAGGTTGTTTTCTAATTGAAGTTGAGAGTTGTCTGCGCGAGGAGGATATTTGAGAAGTACGACCGGTACCCGGGAACATCTACCAAACAGATTTTTGCTTTTAAGTAGTTACTATCGGATTGAAGTGTTATGTTCATTGCATTCGAGTCCCTCGAGTCTTAAGAACTCTTTTGACATTATTTGGGAAATTGCATAAATAGGCCATATTGGTTCTCGAACGTCCGTAAGGAACCTTATTCTAGTACAGTCAGTCTGTTTGTATGTGTGTCTGTTTGTGAGTCTGACTTTCAGCATCTTCGCTTCATTTATAGTGGGTCGATCTTGATGAAACTTGGGTACAATGTTAGTACGGGGGTCTAGCTGTGCAGTGCAAAGAATGGGCCCAGTGTACCACCTAGCGTCGAAACTAGGCACTAAAACTTATCCAGCAACATGACCTCGAAGATGACCTAGTTACTGAGGAACAAGGTCAAAAAGTTGTCTTGACAGAATCGGCCCTAGATACAATTTATCTAAAATGCAATGGGAACTAATGCAGGGCAGTTCCGGATTTCGAGTCTGAGCCCGAGAACCGTTGTCACCTATGGTTTGTTTGAACTAGTATTCGTATATGAATGTTGCTCGGTTTGTATTGTATTACTAGGTGATGAGCAATCCCTGGCGGTTTCTTTGAATTTGATTCGTCTTTGATATGCGTGTCTCACATCGGCGTTATATTGCACTCATATATCCGTAACCTTCTTTGTATTCATGAAAACAAACTGCAGTTGACATGTTTGATTTGGACCCCTTGATTGAAATCGAAGACGCCACCGCCGAGCCCCGGTGCTCAGGTGACGATCGAAATTTAATGACGGCTGAAATCTGATATCTCCTTCATTTCATATTTCATAATTTGAGCATTTGAACGAAATCATGAAAGTAATGCGTATGACATGTGATATAATTGTTTTTCTAAAGGCGCCGTAGGATTCGTATATAAAGAAATCGCAATTCCCCGCGTCACGATTGCGTCAAGAATGTTCTCCTGTTTAGTGAAATATTAAAGATCCCTCGATGATGGCTCGCTATAAACAGTCTGAACCCTGATCTAGTTATAGATGTAATACCATATTCCCTGTATGTATTACGGAAAATACTATACATCTCATGAGAAATAACTGGCGTAGACGTCGGTATATTTCAGTCTCTGGGACCCTGCACTTGTCTGTCTTCATCTGTGTCCAAACATCTCGACGCTGTTCGCTCTACTCTCTCCCGCAGCGACTGCTGCCGAGACATTTTTGCCCGTTAACGAATTCGTTAATTCGACGACTCGCGTTTGATTAGAAAGGCGAACGACATGAAATATTTACCGGACGACGTCGAGAGTTAAACCAACTACAGCTGCATACCGATGTCATAGTCGTCGTTGTTGATGTATATGTTAAATACACTCATTTCATGACCTGCGGTCGTGTCACATGAAATTTAATATCACTCTGCGGAGAAATTGCTGATGGTAAATGACTGACTGGGGGTTGTGTGTGTAATTGTGCAGTTCAGTGTTTCAGCTGTGAAACTGTTCATGCGGTTTATGGTTAGCAATAACGCTCGACGATACGACAACCGATTTGATGTCCGTTCTCTGAAATTCTTAAGCCGTCGTTCGTCGTTGATCTGAACAACAAGTGATTCGAAATATTTCTAGTAATAATTCTTCGACGAATGTTTATACTGATTTGTGATATGACTTTTCGCTGTTCGTAACATATTTTTATCCGCGCGAGGTTCTTGTACTCGTAATGCATTTCTGAGAATCTTGGGTTCTCAGAATGGTAATAATAAAGTGATCGGCTCTTGATAATCCCTCTGAAATTATTTCTTGAAAATATTTCTATGCTAGATAGATGACAGTCGTCAGAACAAGTGGATGAATCTGAATAGCTGCATTCACATTCAACTTAGATGGTTCCAATTTGAAATGGACAAAGTATTCACACTAGTAAAAGTCCATTCCTAATAGGCTAACAAAAAAGATTCATCTTTGTTTGTTCAAAATCTCAGAACGGACCATTTCTCTTTGCTTGAATTGTCTGTCAATCACATGGTTGTGTCTAGCTGGACCAGTGATAACTGCTGAATTAAAAACAATGTGTGAATAAATGCACATCGTCGTTTGGTCTGTCCAAAAGTCCATTCCAAGTTCTGAGAACGTTGCTCATCTGCAGGAGTTACTTCTGCCGTTATGTGTAATTCATTTTCATTAATTCGACATAATAAAACTTCTTGCTCTAGGAACTGGACCCTGTTAATCAATTTCGTTATATCTCACACTCCTGAGGATGAAGTTTGGCTCTAATTCATCATATCAATGATATGGCAGAATTTCAAACAATAGATGATGAATATAGAAACAAAAACAGTTGTTATTTATGTATCAATGTATGGTGTGTGTGTTATCCCATCGTCTGGTCTCGTACGGTGCTTATGGCGGATACGTTATGCATTGTATCTGTCTAATACTACTCGATTCATAGTCGATACATTTATCTCCGAAAACAATTAGTAGATATTGATGATTTCTCGTAGTTATACGGTCGTCCATAGCGCTGCGTGCGATGCGAGGAATTGGTAGCGTGATGCGAGGACATTGCGGCGAAAACTTGTCATTTCACCATTCACCGCTTTCTTCTATTTGATATCAAATGAAACGTGCAACGTGCGCTACTCGAATTCATCCTGAATGTCAAAGCGTTAGTTCTCACTTGCGGAAATGTTTACTTGTTTTATCAAGGATTGTCGTCAGACACCTCGACGTATTGAGTTTCAAAAAACAAGAGTTAGTCATTGAGTTCACGGAAGCTCCCTTTATTTCTGTCCGGCATTGTCATCATGAATCTTTATACGTTGACTAAGTAGACAATATCTGTTTTATTCTCGTCACTGATCCGTCGAATTTGAAAGAAAAGCCGCAATTCGGCCTGATTTTAATGCAGGATTTGGCCAGAATCGAGACAAATTTGGCTCATGCGTGATTAGAGAGCGCATTCACATCTAAGTTGCTCACTCGATACTAATCAACTCTGTGGCAAGTGAGGTGAATCACTTTCAGAACCAGTTAGCATTCACACGCAATAATTTGGCATGGACCTGGTCCATTAGTTTGGGTCAGGCCACATTTGGCTATACTTTACAGACTTTCCATTTCTGATGCAAACGACCACAATTGATGAGTAGTGTTTACATGGCAGCGAATGTGTTATGAATCATAGATTAATATTGTACCGGATGTCATTCATTTTGATGTGTAGAGAATCCCACAATAATAACGAAAACATGATGTTAAGTCCAAAAATGTTTATTCAACGTTTTAACTATATCCTAATAGTCATCTACAGGAATACTGTATTCCTTGAGCTAGTGTAGTTTATTCAACGTTTCAACTATATCCTAATAGTCATCTACAAGAATACTGTATTCCTTGAGCTAGTGTAGTTTATTCAACGTTTCAACTATATCCTAATAGTCATCTACAGGAATACTGTATTCCTTGAGCTAGTGTAGTTTATTTAACGTTTCAACTATATCCTAATAGTCATCTACAGGAATACTGTATTCCTTGAGCTAGTGTAGTTTATTCAACGTTTCAACTATATCCTAATAGTGATCTACAAGAATACTGTATTCCTTGAGCTAGTGTAGTTTATTCAACGTTTCAACTATATCCTAATAGTCATCTACAAGAATACTGTATTCCTTGAGCTAGTGTAGTTTATTCAACGTTTCAACTATATCCTAATAGTCATCCTCAAGAATACTGTATTCCTTGAGCTAGTGTAGTTTATTCAACGTTTCAACTATATCCCAATAGTCATCTACAGGAATACTGTATTCCTTGAGCTAGTGTAGTTTATTCAACGTTTCAACTATATCTTAATAGTCATCTACAGGAATACTGTATTCCTTGAGCTAGTGTAGTTTATTCAACGTTTCAACTATATCCCAATAGTCATCTACAGGAATACTGTATTCCTTGAGCTAGTGTAGTTCATTCAATGTTTTAACTATATCCCAATAGTCATCTACAGGAATACTGTATTCCTTGAGCTAGTGTAGTTTATTCAACGTTTCGACAATAGCCTAATAGTCATCTTCAGGAATACTGTATTCCTTGAGCTAGTGTAGTTTATTCAATGTTTCGACTATATTGTAATAGTCATCTTCAGGAATACTGTATCTTCAGGTGTAAATCTGAAGATAACTATTTGAATAAAGTCGAAACATAGAATGAACTACTAGCTCAAGGAAACATTCTCGAACTTAATATTATTTTTTCGTTATTATTATGGAATTCTCTATAGATTATCGTCAATAGTTGTCAATAGTTTCGTCAATGGTTGTCATTCACTTTATTGCAGCAAATTCTAAACCTCATGTTTATTATTCATTAACTACTGATAATTGATCATTTTCTTGCTGCGCAGCCATAAAAAAAAAAACTAAACTTCTCGATGAACCAGATACGCGCGCTCTCAATTTACTGATTTATGCCTCGAAGCCGTAGAATTCCGAATTAGAAATGATTTTCCGTTCCGATATCGATCGTGCGAAAAATATGCGGTCCATTTCAAATAAAAACTCGCAAACACTTTAACGACACGTTTTAATGGGCTGCATGTTCCGAATAATCTATCGATCGGAATTTTCTTGAGAGTCGGAAATTGCCTCGAAAAATCGTCGTAGTTGAGAAGCGTATAGTGGCGGCGTTAATTATAGCGCTGAATGCGCGCAATCCGATTTCTTTAACAACTTTCAATCGTCCGATTTCGTTATGGAAATATAGCCTGAAACAGTAATTTCCTATTCGCGACCCGCCGCGTTTTATTTGTGACGAAGTCGCGATTGACAAACCGAGCAGGTCGCGCCGCGGTTCCCGTCACTTCGAACGGCGCGCATATGAATTAATGACACGTTCGAGTTCGTCGTTGCTGTGTAAACATAACCGTCTTCAGTTCGGGTGGAAGTTTGGGTTTTTTTTGGTTTTTTGGGTTTTGAAAGATGTTACTGAGGGTCATATTGTATACTGATTGATTTGAACGTTTTCTTTCATATTTCAATAAAATGTTCCTGAAAAAATTCAATGTGTTACTGATAGCACTTGTAACAAGTTGGCAGCCCTGGAAATGTTGAGGCTAAGGTTTCGATACGAAAGTTCGGGCAACTTTCGACGCCGGGCTAAGAATCCATAATTGAATCGATGAAATTTATTCATTGCGCAATAAGCAGCAACAGCCGGCAGTAAAAAGTGCCGTAGAGCTGTGAAGTTATTTCGTATGCGCGACTCGGCGCGCGCTCGTTGTTTTATAGCCGACCTCTGCTATCTCTCGTTCCCATTCACTCTTTAAAGTCGACTTTATGGCGCGGCAAATCGACTAAGACGTCATCCGTTCGCCTGCTATATTACACCTGACTGGATAAAAAGAGATTATCCACACGTCGCTAACGACTTTCTCTGTACCGGTGGTTTAATGATAACCGGCGCTGAGGAAAAAAATCTCAATTCTCGCCCATCGAAGTTCAGCTTTAGAGATGTTTTCACTTTTACAGTTTTTTTCGCGAGTGTTTTGGTCGCGTGCCAAAAGAAGCGAAAGGTGAAGTTCTCGAGGCAATTAGGATAAGATTCACCATCGGAAAGAACATTTTTGTGGTGTATATAGAAACTACTGTTGTACTGAATAACTGCTGCTGAGAATATTTTAAAAAAGTAACTTTCTACTCAAAAATTAGAAACCGAAAAGAAAATACGGGAAATATGAAAGTACTTTCAGCAAAAGTTGTGCTGTTTATAAATTTCGGTTTAGACATTCAAAAACCTTCGAGAAGCAGAGATCAAAAACATCGATCTCTTTTTATTCATCAGGGTCGTTTTTAATGAATAGTTAATGCACTTCTCGCTGCAAAAAAACAAAAACGAAGACGAGACAAATTTCGTTCAAAAGCTCATTATTTCGCGAATTCATCTTAAGAAAATCAGTTTGCGTTCGATGACGTAAGATAAATCTGTAAATGGAAGTTAGACTGGCGCGTAGTTTTTCGCCCGTGGGGACGCAATATGTAATTGTTGTGCGGCGTGTACCCGGCTCGCGTCGCCCGGCGTCGCCCCGCGATCACGATAATAAATGGGATGTGATTTAACCGGGGTTTAAGATTTATGTGCTAGGGGTATACGAGTCAATAGGATTAACATTGACTGCTTTATTAGCTCGTTAGTATCCGTGCGCAACGTTCATGAATAATTCCTACCAAAACACGTAAGGCGTTTACCGAGACTTGTCTTCTCGGTTTGTGTCATCGTTTTATGGCACGACGATGATACATTCCTCTACATCGCTCAACGTTCGACGATATCGAAAAGGGGCTCATTCAACTTTTCAGCTCAGCGTAAATCGAGATGGTGCTAGTTTCGAGGCAGTTTTCATCATTAGAGTAAATATATAGACAATCCGACAATATAATTTAAATGTCTTAAAATGTTTCCTTGAGCTAGTGTAGTTTATTCAACGTTTCAACTTTATCCTAATAGTCATCTTCAGGAATACTTATTCCTGACAATTAGAGTCGGAACATTAAATAAACTACTCAAGAAAACTTTTTTCGGACTTTATATTACTTTTTTCTCATTATTAACATTTTACCATCACAACGCAGATATAGTGTTTTATCAATGATTATTAGGCAAAATCTGATTGCATATATACAATCAGTTGACTGATAAGATACGTTCTATCCCCAGTTGCAGCTAGTGGCTCATGTTCTACTTTCAGGCCTAAAACATTGGACCAGGGGTGTAACAATTTTTACCTTGGGTCAAATTATTGCATGTGAATTTTACCGGTTCAGGAAGTGACTGACCTCACTTGCTCCTACGTCTTTTTGATAACATTTTAGTAACAAATGAGTGATTTACATGTGATGATTATATATATTATCGTCTGAAAATGTTTCCTTGAGCTAGTAGTTTATTCAACGTTTCGACTTTATCCTACGTGTCATATTACATCTTTTTGATAACATTTTAGTGCTCAGGCCGATTAGGTTTGGTCCGAGCCATCCTCCCACGGCAGGGATTCGAACCTGATGGCATCGCTACACTCAGCCAAGGCACGAACCCCTGCCACAGTAGACTGGGTGCGCAGGTACATGCGCAGCTTTGCCGCGTGAAAAAACTTGCGGCACCAATCAGATTGCTTGTTGTATAATCGCTGAGATCAATTTCACGGAAGAACTATAAATGGTGAAACCCGTGCTCAAATAAAATGGGATATCTAATTGGCTGATAATGACATCATCTAAGCTGCGCATGTAGCTGTGCACTCGGTCTAGTGTGGCAGGGTTTCGTACCGTGGCAATCTCGATGCCATCAGGTTCGAATCCCTGCCGGGGGAGGATGGGTCCGAGCCAAATTGTCTCTATCACGGTCTCCTTTTTATCTTCAAATAGAAAAAGCCGTCTTACGAAATCAAAAAGTAGTTGCTGTAACTGACCTATATCTGATGCCGGAATATACTGGTAATGTTTAATTCATTCAAATGAGCATTTTAAAAAGAAATCTGCTACGTGTGAATGCACGTATGCATTATTAATAAGGCCCGGATTTTGACGTAATTCCAAGAATTTCTTCCGATATATCGTTACATTTTTCAAAATTCCATAGAAAACGTCGTCGCAGTCGTTGAATGAACAGATTTCTTCGATTTGTATAACGAACTAATTTAGTATTCATCGTGTGTTGAGACGCCATCGATTGTTTAGTCAATCTAAAACGAACATTGACGATATTTTTTTTTCGTATGGCTCGGCTGTCGGGCGAGAAATCGTTACCGATCTCGTCGGGCTATCGGCAAAAACAACCGAGGTCGATATCTGAATATCAACGACGAGTAGATATAGGTTCGATAAAATATGGCGCTACTGTTATTAATTGGCATAAAATGATCTGAATCGCGAGGCAGCGAAAGCCGGGATATTAATTGGTCGATCTGTATCTAGAAAAATGGTGTATTTGCACCGAGAGGCGAAATCTTACTGTAATGATGTCATTAGTTACAGCTAGAAAAATAGAAAGAGCATTGATTAATGTCCGCGTGACAGTCATTTGTTTCAGACATTGGAAATGTTTTAGACTTGACCTAGTTTCGAAGGTTTCGAAGACATGCCTGCTTGATTTATCATAAGCCACACATAAGTTCAAACTGGTGGCCCATTTGGTCCATTCCATTGAGAATGGTCCAATTTAGCTCAAAAGGGCCATTCTTAATTTTAGAATGGACCATTTCTCAGTGGGAATAGAAACTTTGCTTGTCTGTCAATCATAGTGTTGCATCTAGCTGGACCAGTGAAAACAGCTGATTTAAAAACATGTATGAACGCACAACATTGATTTGGTCCATTCTATATTGGTCCATTCTTGGTGCAGGCTAGAAATTAGAGTGGACTAACTGGCGATAGTGTGAACGTGGCTCACTAAGTCATCATCACATTTAGTACATCTGAAATGCTCTATCCCATTATATCTACCATCCAGCTGTTTGGTTGGTATATATAGACAGTATGGAGGGTGGTATAGACAGTATAGAGGGTGGTATAGACAGTATAGAGGGGGATACAGACAGTATAGAGGGTGATATAGACAGTATAGAGGGTGGTATAGACAGTATAGAGGGTGGTATAGACAGTATAGAGGGTGGTATAGACAGTATAGAGGGTGGTATAGACAGTATAGAGGGGGATACAGACAGTATAGAGGGTGATATAGACAGTATAGAGGGTGGTATAGACAGTATAGAGGGTGATACAGACAGTATAGAGGGTTGTATAGACAGTATAGAGGGTGGTATAGACAATATAGAGGGTGATACAGACAGTATGGAGTGTGATACAGACAGTATAGAGGGTGGTATAGACAGTATAGAGGGTGATATAGACAGTATAGAGGGTGATATAGACAGTATAGATGAGTTAAGACAAAGACTGCTGGTATAGCTGATCTGATTAACAGCACTGTTTCAGACCGAGCAATCTACCGCTGTATTCATCTAATGCTACTTGACTCGTGACTGTGGCTAACTAGCCGGCGGTCATTCGTAACTCTGTAATGACCGATCGCCGCTAAGTCAACAATATTGTCACTGACATTCATGGCAACAGCGATCGCTAAGCTGCTGTTTGTAACGGAGTTATCGAACCAACTGAATCAGTTTCCGAAACTTTTCTCGTTGAGGTGGCTCGAGATATTCTGAGGTCGTATAAGTATCTTTCGCTCCGTGGTCTGATAAACCTAAGTATATTTATTACATGTAATTATAGATATGAAAATATGACGAAATCCGTGGTTTTTTGGCGAATGTTTACTTTTGATCAACATCCAATCAGGCTTAGATCGATGGATACTTATTTGATGGTTCGGTCGATTAGAATTTGCCCAATTACATATAATCTAAATGGACCGATATTTGGGTTATCGGTTGTCTGAGATCGGGAGTCTAATGAAAAAATGTCTCTATTACTATCGCGAAATATTTGATGAAGGAAATACCTCGGGAGCTCAGTTTGAATCTGGGTGCATTCAATCGACATCGCATCAAGGATTCTCTTAAATCTTGTTTTTAGCGCTGTAAGCTTTAAATAATTCACACGCTATTAGCATGATCGGTAGAGACTTATGAGTGGGTATCATCATCGCTGTCGTCCTTGGAATGTCTCATAAATTCACTCGTACATCGCGTATTCGAGTCTGATGCGTCGAGGTACTCGGGTATTCGAGTGACGAACACGGCGCAATTTTCGATGAGCTTTCCGAGTGAAACAACGAAGGATTAGGCATTTTTTAGATACCTCGGATGACAGATTTTAACGACGACGTTTCCAGTTTAGGAGGGAAGAAATTCTAAAAAGAAAACATTTTTTAAGTGACGTAAACCAGCGGACAAAATATCTCGGGAGAAGGGAAAATATTTCAAAAATATTTCAAAGAAATTCGGATGAAAATATTTATTTTAAACAGAATATGTATATAGTTGTGATTGCTCTCATTTGTCCGCAAGTTGCAAATTCCTTTCCCACGTCAATGCGTATCTGGCACACGGTCAAATATTTATATATCGACTTGAATGTGATGGATTTTCACTGGCGACAAATGTCACATTTCCAAAAGATCTTGGTTCATTGATTCAAAAATTGCCAGCGGCGTAAATCGCCGGATCCAAGCCTTAACTGGTATTTGATCGAAGATGCATTCTTTTCTCTAGTCTGCACTTCCAAACGTAGCCATTGACGTTATCGATGTGTTAACTAGAATAATAGATTTATGATATATTCTAGACAGACTAAAGTGTAATGACATTATTGAATTGTCTATTTATGGTGTTTTCGGTAAACGTAGTGTTTACGTCGAGAATAGATTTTTCGCTTTTTATCATTTGTAACAAGTGTTTATACGGTAGACAATGGCTTTACTACGCGTGGTTTCATAACTCTGCCCTCGGGTATGAAATCATCCGATCGAGTTCCGATAATCAGTACGTCTGAATTAAATTTAGAACGTTTTCCGAATAGTAAACTTGATGTTAAACATAATTTCGTTAAAAAGAGGCGCACACTTCCATTTTTGGTAATAAATACATGCATAGTTTTCATTGAAAAATCTGCCAATCAGTTCTGATTTGGGTATTGAATAATGAGGAAGTGAGTGTTATCAGCCTCAGCCATTCAACATGTGGTTTGCTTCGTCTACAGGTTAGTTTCTTAAGCTGCATTCACGCTCTTGCTAGTAAGTCCGATTCTAATTTGGCCCATACCCGGAACGGACCAATTTGGAATGGACCAAATCGATGTTGTACGTTCATACACGATCACTGGTCCAGCAATACGCAAATTTGTGATTGACAGGCAATTGAAGGAAAGTTTCTTTTCAAAGGGAGAAATAGTTAGTTCTGAAATTTCAATCATACCTAAATTGGTCTTTTTGGTCAGCCTAGATTGGCCCTTGAACTTTCTTAATAACATAGTGTGAACACGGCTTTTATTTCATTCTCTCATTTGATTACAGAAAATTTTAAGTCGGTTTGATAAATTTATAGACCTCGGACAAGTTGACCTTTTCATACTTTCTTTCTGTGACATATCCATAATTCAAACGGCATTTAGGGATAAAAATGGCAACTCTAAGAATGAGTGAACACACAAAGATTGGTCTAAAAATGCCACATTTTATAATGATCGTTACAATGATTGGTTGTTTGAACTGTGTGATCGATCTGATGTTTATTTGAACGGTCTTCATGCACTACGCATCGCTCTCGAAATCTAAACGACCATCTTAAAAAAGAGCTTAACTACATGACAGTAGTTTGTGATGAATCGGCGAATGGCAACTTCACAGGACGGCGAGATTGTGCTGTTGCATAAATGGTTATCATTTCAGTTTATTTGAAGTGATGGCAGAATGAGATTGGTTTAGAGATGACGACCTATGTCACGGTCTGTTAGTTAGGCTGGATGGAATTCTTATGCCGACGTGGCTGACACTTCCACCGCCTAGTATAACAACCTACACTACTCTTCCATGATTCGTATGATTAGAATATCGGAATTGTTTCAGATGATTATCACAAAACTTTCAAATGTTTCCGTCGTTGTCCTTTATTCTTTAATAATTCAGAATTTTAATTTCCCTTTCAAAGTTTCTCTTCCACTTGAAATATGGAATACTTCACGAGACGAAATGAACAATGGTTCGTATTACGAATGGCGTGATTCCGATTTCAACGAACATCGGGTTGAGTTCTTTCGATTAAAATCGCATGATTTTCATGTGATTAATTTCCTGAAATGATGCACGTCTTTAGACATTCTATCTTGCCCCAGTACGTTATATCGTAGGCAGTTTTATCAGTGGCATTTCCAGAACAAATTGTCCTTCGGCGTTCGAAGGTAATGTCTCAACACGGGTTCCATTAACAAAAATCTGGAAATGTCTCCGCGTCCAGTGAAATAACGGAGGAAGTGAAACAGAAGACATTCCCAATAGCCGAAAGCCTTTGTAATTTGCCTCCTGAATGGATGCGTATTTTCTTTTTTCTTCAATCATCACCTGCCGTGTCAGTACTTACTGTAGCCGTATAAGGTTCATACATGCAGCTGCGTTTAGAAGGTTTCGGTTTATGAAGCGAGGATTATAATGATATACATAATCAGATTTTTCCTCTCACGCCGCCGTGCATCGGCTCAAAACATTCCCGATGTATCGCATTACTTCTTTACAGCGTGTCACCACTCACACGGTATTCGTACTCAGCAAATGGCTTTTTGGGACTGCTGAGGATTTGAATATACAACTGGGTCGCCAGTTACCTGCAAATCGGGAAAACTCAGGGATTTTTCGCTCAAAAAGTCAAGAAATTTGTCAAGAAAAAGCTTAAAATCACGGAGAAATCTGTGGGATTTGTTGAGATTGTTAGATTTCCACCTAGAATCAAACAGTTTCCTTCTATGTCTGACCCATTTGACCGTGTTAAATGATTGAATTCTTAGCAGATCAAGTCTGGGAAAAGAATGTGCACGTCAGAGAATAGTCTGGGAATAGTCAGGAAGAGAAAGGCAAGTCAATTAAAAGTGGCCGTTCTGAAATGACTTTTTTTACAAAAAATATTCCAAACACAATTTTCCATGTGATGTTGAAGATGGCGTACACAACCTCAAATGGCTTCACATCTCACATCAAAGACTCGCTCGGCGGTTTGCGTCTGAGCTGAGGAAATAAAAATTGTAGCGATTAGAAAAATTGATGATGAGATTTCGCGATATTTCGTGTCGGGATTAGCGCGGTTTATAACCGACCGACGATCGGCGATCGCTTCATTCTTAGTTAGTGTCATCGGGTTTATATCGTTACATGATCGTAGCAGACAGTCTGGCATCTTCGCAAATACGCACTGATCGTTGAGTTTTTTCCACGCGAGCCCATCATAATCTCGGGTCTTAGGCATGTAATGTCATTCAGGAAATGATTATAGAGCTGACCGCCGACATAATTACGTAATAACTTCCTCCCTAAAGAAAATGTTTCTCATTTTTTTCTCATATTCAGCTATAACGTGTATGTACGCGGAGAAAGATGAAAAGTCACTGATTCTTATTAATATCTCATCAAAGCGCGGATGAAAGGATCAAAGATCGGAATATGGAGAAATACTGTCGACGAAGAGCTTTTTTCTACGGTTTAAGAACTTTGCAAGCTGTGGATAGGATCATCCCATCTTTGATACTTGACATTAATTTCGCTTTAGATGATGTCATACTAACCACTGATGAAACACTCTTTGCGTTGTAACGAACTAGGATAGAAAAAAGAATCTGAAAAGATTGATTTGCAACGTTTCGACTTTATCCTGATAAGCATCTTCAGGGTAAACGGAATGTTGAAAATAAATCATTTACTTAAAGCCCAAACGACCCAGGAAAACACGGAAACAGGAGACAGAAACATGTTTCCAAGCATTTCCATGTATGATGTGCATTTACGAGATACGAGACACGTTTCCGAAATCAGCACTGCTTGATTCCATGTTTCTCTGTTTACCTGTATTACGTGTGTCTCTACCTTTTCGTACTCTTGTTTCTTTCTTTCTATGTTATTACTAAAAGGAGGTATTTTCCGGATGTTTACAGTATCGCCCGCGCCGGCGGAGATTCAGCTCGTAAATGTTATCTACGATAGCAATCTTAATCAGAGTTTATTCAATGTTTAACGTCGAGCATCTGTATCTATGCGAAATTATGAACGTTGTTTCGAACCGATTACGGACTATGATTGGTTTTCGTTGGAAACGGATTTATATCCAATTTCAGCGGGATGTTTTCAGCCGGGGCCGTTTTCCGTCCCAAAATAAATATATCGCGGAATCACGGTCGGTATTGGAAATAGATAGACGATGTAAGCGACCGGCTGTCGGGGGACAAAAAAACAAGCAACAAGGTGTAGGGAAAAACGACGTGGAATCGGCGGAATATTTCCCTGAAGGATTGCAGATTGATACCTGTTTCGAAGAACAACTCATTATCGAAGACAAAACCCGGAATGACGAAATAAAACTGATAGAGGATTTCGACATTTTGACTCAAATGCCATGAGCCGCTTTCAAAACATCTCTCGCCTCAGCAGCTTTTTACGTATCAGTTTAAACACATCCAACTCACGGAACATGATCACGGTATTGTCCGAAGTCATTTGGTGGACGTGCATTTTGGGACTTAAGTATCCATCTCATGCTCAACTCCTCCATGATATTGATGCATTCAATGCACTACACAAGACATTTCTGTTCAGTTTTGAGAATGAATCATAGCATTTGAGTTTAAACGTCATAATCCTCTCATTAGTTGAAATTATTGATTATGGATTTTTTCGTCAATTCGAATAAGACAGTCAGTGTGTCTATAGTAAACATTGCATCATGTTCACCAACTTTTCACGATTCAGCAGAATTACGTCAATCTGGGAAATGAATATTTCATGACATTATCGCCCATCCGTGCACCATTCTCATGAAAAATATAAACGCTTCAATTGGTTACTACCTTGACCATTGGTTCATCATACCAGAGAGGTTGGACCTCCGTGTGTTTGTACTAAACTCATTGATTCCGCATGGGGTTTTCAGTTACAGTCGTAGTCGTACTCATGGCTATTCTCCAATTTCAGACAGTGACAGAATTAAAAACACCACGTTAAACATCGCTCATTAATAGCTGAACGAGGGAGGAATAGTCTCTCTCACATTCTGAATACTAATCAACAGCCCTTCCCTTCAGAAATTTAACTCAGTCGTGGATATCGCCGCTGATTTTGTGATGTTTGACTTGCGGATATTTTTCGTCCGTAAAATACGATGCTTGAAGAGATGCTCGAAGAAGACGGTGTATGTCGGTAAACTGGTTTGCCCATGAAACGAGAGACCGAAGAAACATTATCCGTAGCTATAGGTCGTTGAGAATAACTACGTTTGCTGAAAGATAACATTCCCTTCTGGAAACTTCCAGCTCCCAAACCAATCACGAAATCCACTATGTTGTGCTCAGGGTCTTTTTCGTATCCGAGTATATACAATGACGGGCCGCGTAGAGACAGTAGTTAAGTGTTGATAGATGTTGAAGAAGATGCTTTTCTCTCATTGCTCTTCTATTGACTTCATTGAGCAATTTCTCCATATTGACTAGGGAAAACTAGGTTATGGCTGAAAGATGGGCTAAATGGTCGTCGCTAATAGCGTCGCTGTTTGCCGCGGCGGTGCAGTGGTGTGCCGTGACCATTTTTCCTGATGAACAAACATCGATTTGACCAGTTTCCGATTACGTACATAACATAATGAGATTGCGTCATCGGTTGTTGATATCGGAAAGTGTCTGAAGCTCTGAAGCTACGGACATGGCGCAGCGGTGGAGCGCGTGTCTACTGGTCGGTATTTTTGCCCACTGGCTTCCGCGTCGATGCGTTTAGCCTTGATTCGATTTGACGCCCGTTTATAAGCCTCGGTGCATTGAATGATGGCATCAAAGCCTACATTAATCACTTCATCGATGGATATTTCATGGGCGCAACGAGTTACATCGAGTGGCCATCGTAAATTTTACAATTTCACCGAAAATGATTAACGAGACAGGTTTAGGAGCTGATGAGACGAATGATGTTTGTACGACGATGACCGCTGATGACCGTTTCGCCGGTGACCGTCACGTCCATCTTCCACGTCACGCCGCATTTTATTCACACTGATCTCGCTTATGATAATGTTTTCTGTTTGTCTCGGTGATTGTTTTTCTTTGGTCCGACGATAAGCCAGTTTTGCGTTTCACCGGTCGTGTTCAATCTGGCCGTTCGCTTGCTACGTTGTCATTTCTGGTCCCGACGCAATTACACGCTTGACTTCAGCGCGGGCGACGAGTTGATTTTTCACCTCGCGAACTTCATTTCATCCCGTGTCGATACCTTTGTAGAAAATCTGACATAGATGCGGACGCCGCGTTAGAATAAACAATGATTCGCTTTATTCATTTCGTAGATGATCCTACGAAATTGGTGTCAGTACAAGGACATCGGTAATGTGATTGCTGTTGACCAATGTTACAGAGCCGACGAGGTGAAGGGCTTGCATGACTCGAATCGTAATGGCCGACAGCACGGCCCGCAGTTATCGCTGGTACGCTAACCGTATTAGTGCCTGTTTATGTTGTGTACCTCTCTCTGGCACATCATGCAGAAGATTCCTCGATGAGCATGTTATAGGCATCATCAACCAACATCACCATATTGAAATTGAGTGTCTTTGATATCAAAGCGATGGAACCACTGTCGTTGGCTAACAAGTGTTGCCGGTAGCCACGCAGTCAACGCGGCATTCTAGAGGACATCGCATTCCTCGTATGTCTATTCCACTCCTCAAAGATCGTACAGGCTGGCAGATAACCGCGACAAAATCAATCATCTTCATGTTTGAATACTCGATGAACTTGTGCAGGACAATTCTCCACTCCATGAAGTACATTTAAAAAGAAAATCATCTATCATTTATGAATTTATTACTAGTTGTCTGGGAAGATTGTCAATATTGCTATTATTGCTGGATAAAGCGGAGGAGTTGGTTGCGTAATAGAATGTCTGCGTATTCGTTTAATTAAAGATGCATCTCTGGCGGCGCTTAATTGATCTCTAATAGACATTGATAGATCTGAATCCTATAAACACTGATTTTATCTGTACGCAGTTTCCCCGTGTTATTTATCTACGAGCTTCATCAGTGAAACGTTCTTTGCATTTCGCTTGTCAGAAACAAGTTTTACCAGATTTACGCATTGATCAGCGCCCATCTACATAAAATGATGAAAAGATATAATTCTACTATCAGTTTTCTATAAAAAGAACTCGCAGTGATTACTGATTTTGTAGTGTTTTTTTCCTGGTGAATGTTCTGTTGGTGTTTTTAGTGAATTCTTCGGTCTACAGTTCGCAGTTGGCGTTTCTCACAGCATCTTACCGATGTTCAACTGCTAGTCGTAATGTAAGCAACTGTCTCTAAGGTGTAAACACCGGTCTAAAACAAGGTGAAAACCTAATACCGACAACTAGTCTTTTTGTAACAGCATAAAAGTAAACCAGTTGAAGATAAATTTCAGAATCTTGAAGAAGCAGCAACTACACAAGCACGATATAAACTATAAACTATAAACTACGAAATGAGCTTAACATATTCCATGTTGTTTACATAATTCAAAGTTGTTAACATATTCTCCCTGGCGGTTCACTTCCAAGCAACTGTGGTTGCCTTTGCTCTCCAAATCAAAAATCGATCCCTTCCTAGAAATTCTTCACGTTTTGAAAACACCTCTATTTCCAAAGTCTATGGTAAAAATTCAATCTTTTACTAAGCAATCAAGAGGAGTATATACTACTTCTTAAATCATTGATTTAGCAAAGGCCTTCGAACTGACACTTTCTGCACTCAAAATATCTTGCACCTTTTTGATGGATAAAGAAACTAATACAGGACCCTTTTTGAAAATCACAGATATTACCCGAATTTTTACCCCATTTCGGGTGAACGCGGATGCATCCTGATAGGAACTAAACCGCCCAGGCGTATTCTATATTGTAGCTTCATCTCAGTCGTATTCTCTTCTTTTCATTTATGACGATAAACGGCTAGAATTACATTAGAAACCATTCGCAAAGATGATACATCATTAATTATTGAGTTTAAGATTGTATCATCGGTATAATTGTATTGACCTGTGGATGCGGGAGATATCTTCCATCCCAATCATTCTCAGATCAACCCGAAGATCTACGAACCGAATTGCTGAGTCATTTTCAATTATCTGCACTCGTATAAGACGCTCAATTTTGAAGTGTGTTCAGGGAGAATTCGTGCTTTTCTCCGAGAGATGCGACGACCATCAGCATCAGATGAATCCGGTGTCTATTAGTTACAAATTGCTGACTCATAATCAATTTTAGAAGATGTTGCACACGCTGTTGTCGCTGTCGTCGAGGACTGCAACATCTGATGATGTGCTGCAGCATGTATTTTTATGAAGTTATACAAGTTTGCGCGGAGTTTTGCCTGATTTAATTTTCGTTCCGCGCCTCGATAATAGAGATAAACCGGTTTATTCATGACTCATCATGTTTTTTGCATTCTGATGCAGCTGAAGGTGTATTATCACACCGATAACTGTTGGACAGGTTTTCGATGTTGCATCGATGTTTAATTCCGACTAACAAAAACATATTGACTGTTTTTCCAGCAGTTTTCCAGCGATATCCAGGCCTCGACGTTTTTCCAACGCTTTTAAGATACTATCAATTTCGTTGCTTTCCTCGAGTCTTTCAGCAGTTTTTCTAAGTCTTTCAGTAATCATGAATACTTTTGTACCGTTATCTCGGGTTCAGCCGACGCTCTCATGTCATGAAATCCTGGTCAAGTCGTTCTAACGACGACATTTAGAGTCGTCATGTCGTGGGGCAGTTGACCGATACAAGTGCAACATAATCTTCAAATTCTCTAACCTACACAGACGACAGTGAGTGAGTGTGAGAGAGGGAGAGAGAGGGAGGAAGAGAGAGAGAGAGAGGGGGAGGAGAATGAACCTAGAATAAGGGGAGGGAGGAAGGGAGTGGAATGGGAGGGGAGAGAGCAAGAAGTGAGGGAGGAAGAGGTAGGAGAGGCTGAGATAGGGAGAGGGGACAGAGAGCCTAGAGAAAGGAAGAGGGAGAGAGGAATGGGAGAGATGGAGAGGGAGCATGTATATATATATATATATATATATATATAGCTTGTAGGATGTCAAGTAATTTGTGACAGTAGTTTTTTCCGCCGGTGCTGTTTTCCCCCTGGATCAGATAAACGAGTTACAACAATCAACGACAACGCGTTCGATTCTGCTAGAAATGTTTACAGCTCATCTCCCCGTCGTCGTTGATAGACTCTACTGCCCGGGCGATGATGATGATGATGATGATGACGATGAAGATGATGCACACGTTCCTCTTTTTTATTTCTCTTCGACTCATTATCTAAGTCTAATTACGTAGTTGATTATGTATAATTGCCCGAGAGAACGAGTCGGATATAATCAACTGATTATTCGCAGGATTTGGTAAGGTGCTGTCACGCGTGTGCGTAAACTACTGTGCACCACCCCGCAACCTGCACTGATTTAATTATTATCATCACCACAAATATAGACTCGCGCTGCGATTTACTTCTTGTACGGTGAAAATAATGAATCATAGCTTCAAAATCTGTATGCAATACATTGAAAGATGACAAACCCCAAAATTGTAAATGCCTGATAAAATCCGTAGTACATATTGAATAGTAATACTGATGTTAATATTGTATTTCTTTTTTACATGAATTATTTTTCTTGGTTTTCTCTCAAATTGTGAATATTACAATGTTGACCCTCTGCTGCACCAGCTATCCCGCTAGATGGCGCGCCTATCAATAGGACGATTCAATCGAAATCATTTTCGATGAACTTTCATCCAGATTTTTAGCCTCCCGCATCACGTCTCCAGATAAACCTAGATGGATCCTTAGGGTTCATATGTAACACGATTTTCATTCATCATTTATAGAATTTAAGAAATATTGGAGAGATTTTGTTTGAATGCGGGAAGAAATCCAGGCGTCGTTGTCTGAATGTATGCTAGCGACACCTAGTGCAATTTCAATTGCCACAGTCAAACATTTTGTCCCATCTTTATATTATCATGACGCATCAAAAAAATAAACATTGAGAATTGAAAGAGAACTGGATTGAATTCTGTAATTTCAACTTCAATATGATACATAAAGGTATAAGGGAGCTGGAAGGTGTCAAATTAGAAATCAGATGAAACAAAAATCTTGATAGTTTGCACATTCTCGACTGGATTTTTTTTTCGAGAAACTAGAACCACTAGAACCCGACACATTTGTCCAGACGACGACGGCGTATAATGATATGAATATTTGATACTAGTAGAACTAAGAAGCTATCAGTTCTCAGCCGGCTACTGCTGTTGCTGCTGGTGCTGCTGCTGCTGCTGCTGTTGCTGCTTATTCGCTGTTATAATCACTGATACTTGCCGGTCACCAAACGCACTGTTACACATCGCGTTGACATCGACAAAAATGAAGTTATCCCCGAGAGACAGATATCGATATATCGTTGAATAATCTCGCTACAGCCAGCGTCGTATTGGATGCCATGTGGCACGGCTGAAGATGAAGTAATAAATAGGTTTTTGACTGAAACGTTCAATAACGCGATTCTTTATGCGCGTCGTTCTTTTTATCCGTAAACGATTTACTTAGAATAGAAAATATGCCCGAATAATGACATGCGCTTCTAAAGACGACGCAAGATTTTTCGTTTTAAAGCAATTTCGTGAAGGGTTTTGTGAGAAGTGTTTCGCAGGTAGAATATTTTTTATGATAGGCCTATGTAGTATGGTAAAATCCCAGAAAAAAAGGAAATATGAGTTGGTAAAAGGTTTCCTAGTGCTAGTTCCCTTATGAACTAGTTCAAGGAAACCTTTTCGGAGTCATCTTTCTTTTTGTATATTGTACATTTTAACATTTCGTCGTTTCAACACGGATAGTGTTTCATCAAGATTATAATGACATGGTATATTCTATAGAATACGCAAGATCTTCATCATAAATAAGCTTTAAGGCAATTTTGATAAGGTCATTTTTTCCAGAGCTGATGATGCAAAATTTTCATTCTAAACGAGTTTAAAGGCAATTTCGATACGTGTTTTTGTCGGAGGCATTTCACATTTCAAAATCTGTCATCGTGAAATTGTCCACGACTCCATGAACATGACATGGTGCGGTGACATGACAGTGACCTGTCACCATTTCTATCCCTAACGATGACACCAGCGCTAAGGATAAGTGGCTGATATGTTTCTAATCACGGGATAAGTAGCCATTGATTGATACAGTATCCTACGGCAACTTACGGGTCTGTAATATGCCTCCTCACTGCTCGGCGGTCGGTACATTTGTTTGCGCGGAATACATTACCACGGAGATGAAAGACCACGACCACTGCTGCTGTGGTACCGCGCACGTTTCCAACCACCACGGTTTCCTCCAGCAGCGAATATTTGTCCTGTCCTCCAGAATTCTTTTTGCAGATTGATAAACGCTTGCTTTCCAGATTTCTAATGGCAATCACTTTAGAAATCGAATTACGTTTCTAACCAACAGAACTTTGAATCTGTCTTTGTATACTTATTATAAATCACCTACCCTTAATAAGATGAAATTTCTCTCTTATATTTTCAGGTAAGTGTAATATGAACGCGAGTGCTATGATGTCTAGAGGTGGTAGGTCTTTTCGAAATTATCATTTTAAATGTTGAACTCGAGTGGAGACCTGTTTCCACACCAGCTCCAGTGAACCCTGTTTAAATTGCTAGTGCGTGTGCATCCTGCGCGTAATTTTCGAACTAATGAAGTTGTGATTTCCTATTAGTAAATCGAAATCGAATGTGTGACAAGTCGAACCGTCGAAGGTTCAGGATAAAATCTTATCTGCGCGTCGCAGTGCAGCTCGGTCAGCGCAGCCAATATTGACCAGCCACGGCCATTGGTCAGGACCCGTGGGACCGCTAATAGGGTTAACGACTTCCACTCTCAACTCGACTGCCAGTGTATAGCATCGCGATATATATATATATATATATATATATATATATATATATATATATATATATATATATATATATATATATATATTGATATCTGTACGTAACGCGCCTGTGATTATTATGAATGGTGATGGACTTTGAAGATTGATGTTCCCTCTCCGCCGGATTAGTAGCAGTCCTGGCGTATTCGTCTCGAGTGAATTTATCCCTGAGTTAGAACTTATGCAATCTATATCACTCACTCTCACTGATAACGATCTAAAAATTCAGCGATAAACAATAAAAACATCTATCTAGTTCTTACTTAATGCCTATTAATGATAAAAAGAAGATATTTCTGAAGCGTAGGTGTAAAGCACTTACGCGTTCCAGACATTCCTTTGGATGTTTCAGCCATCCGATGTGAAGCTTATTACGTAAAGCCTTAATCCTTATTTTGAAGATAGATTCATTCTTTAGCTGATCTTCATCTCGTGATCGATCTGTCTAAAAACCTCTAAGATTTAAACGGGCTTAAAGAGGCCAATATCAGCGTTACCAAAAACACCTGAGACTTGAAAGTTTTTTTATCAGATTTCCTCATATTTATGTTAGTTGCCACTTTTTTATCGGTCCAGCATCCACAATGGAAATTCAGCGGGGACTGGCTGCGAGTAGATAACAGTTATCTGTATAGACTCGTATACAGTTGATTGGACTGTGTTTCTTCGCTGCGAGTCGGTGAAATGTTTCATCGCCGAAAAGCCTCTATTAATTTCCTTGGCGAATCGCGCGAAAACGACCGTCGTTTCCGTAGATTCGATTGCCGCTGTCCAGTCGAATCAGCAAAACTGACCAATTGTAGAATGATCGATTAGTTTACACGGTTCTCGTATGCATACACATTTTGTCTTTGATCGATGGTATTCAATGTTTTGCTATGTATTTTTCATTCCTTTCCTAGTTTTTTTTTTTTTATGATAAGACGGAATCTCCAGTATTTCTGTATAATGGACGTAGATGTCATTATTTACTCCGCCGCGCTGCTCAGCGTTTTCGCGTAGAAAAAGGTTTTTTTCGTCGAATAAAGAAAATGCACTTATTAGTGAACTTGTGAATTTATGCGTGCGTCTACTTCGGTCGTCGAACATACTTCGCGGTAATCGCCTGTTGTCTTTTGATGATAAAGGGAACTGCTCTCCAGCGCAAGGCTTTATGTTTCGGACTTAACTTGCAAATCAGGCAAGAACACTTAGGATAACGTGGTCAATCCCGGGAGTAGCGGCCTGTCTACAGCTAGAGAAGTACAAAAAACAATCTCCAAACAACAGTTAAGAGACTCTAGAGCCACGGTCGATGTTTGATCCAACGCATGAGAAAATACCCTCGTGTTAACGCGACAATATTTAATCTGTCTGGCCAGATTCGTATTGCCGAGTTAATATTTTTTAAGGGTGACTGCGATGGATATAATTTCCGGGCAGTCGAACGTCGTCTCAAATAAAGACATCTAATTTGGTCGGACGGGAAGGAAGGCATTACTTCTATATGAACAATGATCCTCGCTGGCTATTTGTCAAGATCACATGGCCCGCTTAACGATAAAAAAAAATCTGTGTACTTGTTGCGGATGATGACTGCATCTACAATCCTGTCAGCCCTTTTATTACGAGGTTGTATCGAAGGTTTGCAGTCAGAAAGGCCCTGGACTCAGGGTAGCCTTTGACCACACTCTACTTGACTTCACCAAAATATGAACGTCGAATCATATGTTTCATTGTGTCCAACATAAAAACAATTCACACTTGTCACATTTGCATATAGAGAGTATTGACTGTGTAATAAATGTGCGCAATCATCGAACCTGCCACTAGGAACCGACCGCTATTGTCTCTAAGTAATGTTTCTCTTGTCCAAAATGATTAATTTTATTGCAGCTCCCTTGATTAAAATTTTGACATCGCTCCGTAACCAGTTGGTTGGCGTTAAAGGTTGGGTGAGAGCGATGATGCTGGCGATGGATTTCAGCAACTATTTACGTATTGAAGCGAGGATTTTCTATCGAGCATCGCGCAATATTCGGATACATGTAACCGTATACCCTGTGGATGTGATCTTTTCAGCTGTCTGATCTTTACGAGGTTTCACAGTATTCAGTTCGTTTTGCGCTTGGACCGTCGCGACGGGAATTTTTTTTTTTGTTGAAGGATCCGGTTCTAAACCTTAAGCAAACGACCGTTAAAATGGCTAATGTAAGCTGGGACCGGCTGATAGATGGTGATTTCTGATTTATGCGGTTTTGATGACCGCCGTAATTCTTCGGATGCACGAAGCTTCTCGCGATCATCGTGTTCTATACGTGAATGGTAAATGCGTCTCTCGTTAGATTAGGTATTTCCTACCGACGACGAGACCGAAACAATAACACCCTCGGACCCCCGCGAGACTCAGACATCGAAACCTAAACCAGTCACGTTCGCTTTGTCTCTCCCGTACGCAATGAGTTGACCTAATGCGCTGGAAAGTCTCCGTTATTTATCTTCATTGTCGGCTTACCTCGGCGTTCGGCTCCCGTGAGATGACGCGATGTTAATGGTTTAATTCTATACGTGATCCGTTGTACGGTTTATCACCTTGCGACGATTGGCCATTAGTGAAGTATATATCGCTATTACCGCTGATGAAACCGTCCCATTCAACAGCCGAGATGCCGTCCCCAAGGCTCTGTTCGGCCGATCCCCGTACCTCTTATACGCCTTCATTACCCTTCCAGTAAGAGTGAACTCCGTGAACGCGATGAATAAAACAGTGCCAGTTCTACCTGAGGAAATCGATATGTTTATTTGAATCACGTCTTTATGCATTTCCAACACTATCCCATCCAGTAAGTAGCTACATTACGATAAATCATACCCTTTGATTATCATGCAGTTATTTAACAGCATTTTCTTGAAGTAACGACTCTACATTTTCAACCGATTGAGGTTAAATCAAGTTCCATTTCATCTGAAGGTATTGCTTTAGCCGCAATCACACAAGCAGATTTGTCTCAGGGCCTGATCAGTGCCAATTTTGTACAGGCCAAATCGTGATCGCAGCTTTTTTGGAATCAAATCTATTAGTACCGTGTATTTGTATACGCGGTCGAAAATGAATAAACATTTCATCAGCTTACTAACATCGTGTGTACATTGCCGCAGTTTTGGTGTGTATTTATCCTAATAGGTTTCTTTCATATGTTATCTTAATCATGCTTCGCTGGAGACGTGTTATATTGCCAATATCAGGAAATTACGGAGTTTGATATGTAATATTAATTTGTATAGTTTCAGCGCTCTCTGTTAGGTGGCGTGTGAGCTGTGCGTGGACTTCGGTTCGTTTGCTACGTCGTTGCTTAGCTCGAAAATCCATAAAATCTGATAGCCGGGAAAATAGATTCTAAAGATACCTTCCAGCGTGCCAAACTATAATAGAAAGTTACCCGATACTAACCATTAATAATCAAATAATCAAGTAAATCTAAACCCCAGGATTCACAGGCATATTGTATAGAAAGTATCGAAGTAAGGTGATATCATCGTAGACGGTTTTTTCTTCGAGCTTTTAAGTGATACCCTGCTGTGTCTTTAATTAGCTTTAGGCTGAGGATATTTCCACGACACTTTTCGCTATTCCGAGTTATCAGTAGCTTCTGATATCAGACGCAGTTTCTGTGAAGAGCCTGCTGAAAAACTTCCTACACAGTATGTTGATGAAGCAAAACATATAAATTGCCTGTTGGCTTATCAGATAATTGCTTACAGACATCGGCTTACCTTAGCTTACCTAAGATATGAATACTTCAGTCTGAAAGCAAAAGCGAGCTACAAGTGGCCCGCGAAAATCCCATTAAAACGTCACTTGGAATCAAAAAAATAAAGCGAAGTTGTGGCTTATATCATATTATCTGTGTGCAGTATTGAAGTTATAATCGGTTTGTGAAGTTTTCAACCTGTTTATCACACCTGCGTGTATGTTTATAGTGAAATTCGATGTTTTTCTGTTTTTACCTTTGAGGTAAAACAACTTTTAAACATCTGTTTATGCGTTTGTTATCTGTTGCATCGAGATCGGCTGTTCGCGATTGTCGAGTAACCCCGATGATGCCGGAAAGTTCGCCCGGTGTTGTTGCGAGTCCAGACAGAAACTTCTATCAGATATTCAAATATCCGACTTCTGAAGGTTTTCTATGTATATATTCGAACAGTTCTGACTCCCGACGTATTTTGGTGATGGTCCGATGAAATCCCTAAGAGGATTAACAGTCACGCGAAGAACCGCTGAGGTGGGAAGTGAACCCGCTCAGGACGAATATGAAATTTGTTATTTTTTCAGCTGGGAATGGTGATTAGTATGCTTTCCACGCGAGCATCTTTAATATCATCCTATTTATTCATGCGGATGTCCATAAATCTGGCTCGGTGAATTATTGGCTTTTCTGAACTAAAGCCTATCTCATCTCGGATCATATCTTACTGCATGATATCTCGAGGGTTTGATCAACTCGTGCGAGGGTCGTTTTTTTTTCAATCCGCTTGTTACTCGTCATTCATGTTTTATGAGATATCGTCGCGTCGTCGTTAAGATAAAATCGTCGATGGAAATAAATCGTCCATTAGAAGAAAATTAATAGCCGATGAAACTGTAATTAATGACAGGAAATGCAATAATTCTTATCAGGTGAAATCTTCATTTGTTAGTCTTACTGAAGTAGGATCACGTGGAAATGATCAGAGTTTTCTATTATTTCCTATTAGCTTATTTAATCAAAATTCATTTAGACATAAAGATTAACAAATTACACTATTTTCCATCGATATAGCTGCATCACTATATTACTAGTTAGTCCTTAGCATATACCCCTGGCGCAGACCAATTTGAGAACAGACATTTTGCTAGTCTATACATTTTGGTCCATTTTGATTGGAACACAGGAAGAGTCTAACTTCAAACATTCTAAATTATGCTGGTGAACATAAGTCAATGAACATAAATATACTTATTAAAACATGAAAGTTTGAATCAATGTCGAAAAAGACTTGTAATTTGAAACTATTTTCACCTGTCTGAAAAGTTCTTTAATAAACAGCCTAATAATCGACTAATTTTGGTGTGAGAGCGAAAAGTTCAATTATTTATGATATCGAATCGGATATTCTGGATGAATCAGATCAAGATCCTGAGGAAAAAGAAAAAGAAGTTACTAATATTCGTGATTCAGACTTTCCTACGCGAGATTTGTCATCATAAGCTGCGAGCGAGAGAGAAAGAGAAGAGAGGAGAGAGGACAATGTTGGTAACAGCAGTTACTGCGTTCTGTCACCCGAGCATCTAATGACGCATCGATCTCTCGACTGACGTATGACTAATAACAGCGCCAACTACACGCATGATTTCCATCAGAGGATAAACTCTGATGAACATTTTCTTTATAAGTAGAATCGTGTTGTCGTAGTATCGTATACTACACTGCGCAAGTGCCTTTCAGTCGTGTGTACGCACCAGCTACGAATCCCGAATCTCATCGACTCCTCCTCGTGCGCAACGATGACGAAAAAATATTTGTACAAATTGTTCGCAAATTCGTCGGTTGTGTGTAAGTAGCTGCTATAATATAACGTATCATTACTAATGTACGCGAGTTCGGATGTGAAAAACAATTCAGAGCGACTGCATGTAACACTCCCCCGAGGAATAGAGTCCGTTTAAAAAAAGTGTTATATCCAAATTGAATCCCAATAGATCCGACCCTTCCTCACTTTGATGAACTTACACTGTCTCGCCTAGTGTCAGTTCTTGTTAAATTCAGTTTGAAAAAAAATTATTTCCATAACTATAACGTTAGCGTTCAGTAAAAATAGCACTATATTTCGAAGCGCTTGTGAATGGTTGTGTTGTACATTATAAACTACTAGCCACATCTGATTGATTCATCATCTTAGTAAGTTATCTATGGATGCAGGTGCGTCTACACTACCTACCTATGTACAACTCGGCTGGCTACCGTTAGGTCGAAATAGAACTTCAACTTTCAATAGTTTATACAGCTATCGATCAGACTACATTTCATCGCCGTTTTCTGGGATTGTTCGGGATAATTTCGTCATCGTCGCTCATGGATTCAACGATAGAAATCTCGCAAAAATGAAATTCATTTCTGGATTATCGTAATGGATTCGTTCGTACGGGGAAACGACGAGGAATAAGAAATTCGTTAATGAACATTTTTCAAAGGATGGTTTTATATTGAGAAGCACGATTCGGGATAATATTGAGAAGCATAATTGAGCGCTTCGAGGTTGGAATAAGGGCGCATACAACATAAGTACGCGATTAGATTCTGGCATGTTACAAGTAAATCAATTAAACGCTGATGACTTCCTGGAAATGTGCCGCATGCATAAATGAACTTATTCCATCGTCAAACCATGAGAGAGATTTCCATCGGATGATTTGCTGCAAAAGTGAATTACTGCAGAAATGCTGCTGCAGCAGCTGCAATCACCATGGTTATCTGTACATCATTGACTCATCACTAAAAACAGCCTTGTATCAAAATATAACTAGTGCCTGGAAAATTCAGAACGGTTTCTGATTCCATCAACTGTGGCCTTTTCTTTTTGACGTCTTCCATTTTCTACTGATTTTTTGATACGCACATAAATCGATGTTTTACTTCGGAAATATTTTTGATATTTGTTTTTACGATGAAACGATGAATTCGCCGTCGATTTTTCAAACTTACGGAAAGTTTTTTTATAAGTATTAAACGACTTTGTCGATATCAAACATGGACGTCGAAACTTCAAACTTACTGTTTAAAGTGCTCGGATGGACTAAGCTTCCGGGATTTAACAAGAAGGATGCCGATCCTATGGAACCGGGACCTGATATGAAAGGTAAGCCGGTAATCAATTATTCAAGATCAGGCGAATGTTCTATGATTCATTTAGTACATTTTGGTTTATTATCGCTGGACAATCGGTCATGAATTCTTATGAGCCCGCTGTCCCTCACTGGTCATCTCTCTCCTCTTCTCTCTCTTCTCTCTCTCCTCTTTCTGCACTCGTTTTTTTCACCTGCCATTACTTCGCTCTCCGCCATTATGAATAAAGGATGAGCCCCGTACAAACACCGGCAGGTTTTTCTTCCGAGAAGAATAATAACGATCAGAGCTTATCGGGTCGGTGTTTGTTTGTGGTTTGTATAGTTTCGGTCAGTGTTGATGCTGGAATTTTCTCATAAAGATGGCAACACCACAAACACTATGTAGCTTACATTCATGCGTCTTGTATCGCGATGTTTATCAGTCATATTCTCACATTATTCTAGCTCAGCAGTAACATGTGAAATATGTTGCTTCATCTAGTTCACTAGTTTCCCATACTGTGATCGTTCGGGGAAAGTCTGTTTCGCGATTTTTCAAGATCAACATCATCCAGAATGTGCCGAGCTTCATCTTACTGAAGGTCGTTTCAGATGTAGGTCAGCAAAAATGACCTTATCATAAGAATGGTTTGGGACCGATCGAACATACTGAATTAGTCGAGGTCGACTGCGGTTGAAGTGATACAGTTTCCCGTCGGTTCTGGCCACTGCTAGAATAGATTAGCTAAGGTTGAGTTGACATCGTCAGGAGATATTAATGAGAACTGAAGGATGGACAAAGAATGTATAATGCTTTGTATGTACGTCATGTACATAATGTATTAGTTTTGTGCGATTACGGATTCTGTACATGTTACTTGTGTAAACCAATCTTCTTTACCATTCGATCGATAACATATGTACGGGGAACCGGTATAGTCCACAGAGCTGGTCGGCGTCCGGCGATTAGGTCTGATGCTGCTTTTCCCACTGGATATGCATTATCATATCAGGGAACGGCCTCTAATGCCACAAACTTGTCCGATATTCTTCGGTTGATGGTCAACGGAGATTTCGATGACTAGACGTATCCAAGAAGTTGTATACATCTAAATCGCTCACTGGCGTATTAAGTAGTCGATCCCGTCATAAACTCTGTATATATATATATATATATATATATATATATATATATATATATATATATATATATATATATATTTAATATATATATATACATATACATATATGTTCTCATGCGTTGGCAGACGAATTAGAAATCAACATAATTCATACATATGTGCTTATCCAATATTTTCAAGGCTTAAGTCAATAAAGTCGTTCTTCCTGAAAGGAACTATTATTACCCTCTGAACGACCATTTCACATCGTCTTCGGTTTCTAATGGCACTCTATTCTCCGCCTCGGTTTTTCCGACTGTAATCTCCAAGACAAACATTCGGTATTCTATGACCGTTTCGAGCGGCTATCAACCGCGCGTTATTACCAACCTGGACCTAGATAAGTAGCAACTCGAATGATCTTTATCGCCACGTTCGGCTTCAGATTTCCGATAGTTCGGACGTCTAAGGTGGCCACTAGATTGGTTAAAGAATCATATAACGAACGGTATAGATGCGGTGCAGCTTTGCAGTAATTTCCTGCGCGCGCTGCGCCGGTATATTACGACGTCAACATCACGTCTTAAATCACGGTTTACCGTTGACAAACTGATACAGAAGAACTTCTTTTTTTCGAAGGTTATTGACCGACGAGTTTCAAAACTTTCCACACTTCGGACGTTGATCGGAAAAGGTCGAAACAACGTTGGTTCCGAATGATAATGTTAAGCTGTAAACCGTCCAGCAATCTCCAAATGCTGAAATCACCAGCTCTGTTGACAGGCATTCTCAGTAGCAATTTCACATTTAGATGCATTAAGATTATTGCGAGATGCTGTAAGTAATGGCCGTGATTTACTCGAGTAATTGATGCGAATAAATCATGTAATTGATATGCCCGGAATTGTTCTCATGGCAATGATACACATTTCATCTAGATTTCCCTCTTCACGTGTCATCTACATACAGCTCATTTCAAGTCTTATGATGAATGTCTCTTATATGTAGCGCGTTCGGTGCTGAAACTAGCTCGACATCGTGCTTCAGATGATAAAGTTTGGGCAGTCGTCGCTGATGAAAATGTGTCGATTGTTTGGTACGGAAGTTGTGGGAAGGGATATTGATATCTGGAGGTAATGGGCGATATTTTTACGACTTACGACGAAACCCGGCAGAAAACGGGCTGAAAATCATGATTAATAGATTAATGATATTCGCGTGTGTCTCGCATCGATAAATACGAAATAAAGCACGCACTGAGCGGACAATAGTTTTATCGCTTGTATTTAATCTCTCTGGCTCCATATGACTGCGTGTCAGTTCCTCCAGCACTTCCTACCCAGGTAACTGTAGCTAATACGACGAATAATATTCCATCCGATAACAATATGTTGATAAATGGTTATTAAGTCGAGCGCAGCTGGTTGTTGTTAAGCTCGTTACTAGGGTTATCCGGGGGCGCCTTTATCTCTCTTTACGATACGTTCGAGATTTATGAAATTGGTTTTACCTCCGATGATTATCGATCGATCGTCGGAGGATAGAAAACTGGATTGAAGCCAATTTAACGATGATTCAATACGTCGCTAGTCGGAGCGGGGTGAGTCAAATCAACAGGTCACCAGCCGTATATCAGCCGTACTCAGGACTCGCTGATGACTAAAGGTAGATTCAATAGTCTGGGATAAGCGGGTCGTACGGGGACCTGTTGAAGCAGCAGCAGCAGCAGCAGTGATGGCGGCAGCTGATGAATCATACCTCTGCATTATTATTACAAGACGAAACCGACATCAGCGACGGCGGGACAGTCGCTGATTCGAGTTTATTGAAGGAAATATCAGAGGAGCATTAATTGGGTACTTGGAAGATAGCAATCTTTGAATGGGTAAAGTGGTGGAAAAAGGGACCAGTGGAATTCTCAACGACGGAATGAAAGCTGAATTCGGCCGCGCTATGATGTTCTAATGAAACGAGCAAGAAGAAACCTGTTGCTTGATCATCGACTACTAAGCTGTGACTCAGACGGCGGATAATCTTGATTCAGGTTGACGTCTGACTGTTTTTAGTCGCACAGACAGGAGCAGACGGGGCGTTCTTCATGCACTAACACTACTGCATCTAATCTACTGCTATCATCAACACCATCTTCATCCAAACCATTTTTCCTTTTCTATCATCATCTCGGTGAAAATCTCTTCTTCACAAAATTTTTCATTTATTCACGAAATTTCTTTCTTTTACATCCAAATATTGTCTCGATAATTCATTCACGCGTGACAGGGAGATATTCCTCGGGGAATGAAAATACTGCAAATCATTGAAATTCCGGTATATCTGCGCGTGCACAAACGCGCCACCGCTGTCGAGGTTTTGCGTATTTTCATTCCCGAATAATTTTCATATGCGTAAAATCATAAGGAATTCGCCCCGAGTGGAAGGATAGGCGTTGAACGCTATTACGTGTGGACTAAGTAACCAATCAGCTCGATGTGGCAAAGTACTTGTAATTTACAGTGGAACTTCATGATGGATAACAGAAACATGTATTCAAATGAACGATGCGGTAAGGACGAATCGTGAGGACTTTTTAAGGTCCCGAAATGTTACTTATCTATACTCGCCTTTCGAATTATGTTAAATGTGTTAATTAGGGCGCCAGTTCTAGAGTGGCTGCGTTAAAAGACTTTTTACTGCTTTCGCATTTATTTCTACTTCTTTCCGTCATTTGCATGTTGCAGCTCGGTATTTTAATGTATTTAGATTGGTTGTATATCGGTGACACGCGTCGCGGTTGTTGCTGTTTAATGAACTCGTTCAGTAAAGCAGAATTCTGCGCTAATTGATTTATCCGAGATACGAGCCGGGTTTATTTTGTGACAGATTTTTAAGGCGGGGTAATTAATTTAATTATCTATAATTGATGAAGGTGGCAGTTTTTCTGCGGGAGACCGGCCGAGCAGCGTGGCGGCAATGAGTGTAGACAGCAAGAAAGCAGCATTACCTGCAAGATTTATTGATATTGGTCTGGGCCGGGGAGGTTTATGACTGTGATTCGCTGTCTAGAGTCAGACTCACTAATCACTGAACCTGTCTGACTATGTCTGGTCGCGCTGTGCTGATAAGACACGGCATTCTTTCACCCGGTACGTGGGGACCTGCGCTGACTAATTAATGTGGCCTTCAAAACTTCCATGCGACTGGCACAGTTCGCGCGCGGCGCGTATTGCCGGCACGAATAAGCCATTTACACCCGGTAAAACATGAATAATTCGTGAAATCATGAATATATCTGTGACCGCACTTTTTTTCGCGTTCCCCGAAGAATCGGGTATCCGGTTACTGGCGGGTTGATTCCCGATTCGTCATGTGATGAGTAAACGCCGCAATAAAATGATCAACTACGACATGTTCGGCGCCCACCGTGGCGAACGTGTCGGATTTCACACCACCTTCAAACCCGCTATGACACTGATAATGTCATAGGGAATTTCACCGGAAAATCTCCGAGCGTTTCGAATTTCCGTGAAGCTCACTGATATACAGTAGCGGAATTCGATAATATAGTGGTGTTTCGGTATTGGTGCTAATTGCAGTTTTCACGTGTCCAGCTGCCGTAAAAAGCCCCGTTTAGTCGCAGTGTGACATGAAGTAGCAGTAAACAGTGCCATTACTCAGAACCTATACGGTATTCAAGTGGTTGCAAAGTTAAGTGGTTTCTCGTGATTAGCCGTTGTATGCGGACATTCAACAAATGACACGGCATCGCTATGATACCAACAGGTCTCGAGGACAGTCTGTGATATCACCATCAGGACACAACTGCCGAGACTATTTCCAGTGCAAAACTATAGACAATCCCGCACTCAAATAGAAAAACGATTCCAAAAAGGTTTTATTTCATTAAAGATTTATTCTAAACGTTTCTGCTTTAAACGAATCTTCAGGAATACAGATACAAAGCCGAAACACTAGAAATGAATCATTTACGAACGGAAACCTTTTCAGACCCGTTTTTCCTTTCTGAATGAGGAATTTACTATATTATCTTTATCACGGACAGAGTGTTTCATCAACGGTTTACTGAATTCTGAGCCTTCTTTCGCTTGATTCGAATGCTGTAATGGTCAACATGAGGGATTTTTTACTTCAAAGATCGAAGACAGGTACGATTTTAACAGAAATATTTACTCCTTTTCAGAACTATCTTACTATATAGAAGAATTCATTGTTTTGATTTATAAAACTCGGTAGTCATTTAGACGTAGGATCGGGTGTATAGCGATAATGATTTGTGACGTTATTACATCGCCGAGGCATTGTTTATAGCGAGATCTAAGCTGTGGATTTGATGTCGGCGTTATTACAGTCTTAGTCGCGTTCCTGACCCGGTTACTAATCTCTCGCAGCGTGTCCCTGCGTCATCGTCGTCTCCGGTCGGCGTCCATTTTTCGTCGCCCGTTTAAATTTACGAAAACCCGTTTCGACCCGCACGATCTTTCACCGCGTCGTCGTTAAACATTATTTACATTTCATTCCGCCATCTTTTCGTCGAGTTCGCTAATGAGATTTCGCGCCGTTCACCGCGGAGTATGAAACGAAACTCGTGAAATTTGTTTCTCTCCGAGAGACGGCCGTTTCTTATCGCCTGTTTAGGAACATCGCCGCGCGTTAGGTTCTATGTTATCGTTCGGTGCAGATATGGATTTTCTTCATGTCCATCAAAAACGTTGTTTCGAAATCTTTCGCGAATGAGGCGCGCAAAAATAAAGACTTATTACACATCGAAGGAAAGATTTATTGCGGCGATTTGTTGATTGATGATATCGAATTGTTCAGTTGAGAAAGTTTCAACTCATCGATCATTTTTCAGTCGGAAATACAGGTAAATTTTGATGAATCTAGTTTTCCCGTTTTCGGATAGCGGAAAAGCTCAATCAGACGTCTGCTCAGGCTAATTCGAGCAATCGGAACAGAAATGAACAACGAACTTATTAAAAAAGACATTTTTCAAGTCTGCAAAATAGCTGATATACATAATCTTTAGTTGATACTAGAAAATTTCATGACTATCAAAACTAGTCCATTTATCAATTGATAAAACTTATTTAACTGCAATATTTTGCTTAAATTTTTGGGTAATTAATACCTCATTCAGGTCTTAACTTGACCCCAAAAACCACGAACACCTTGACTGAATATCCAATATTATACCAGTTCTGTATGGATTCGAACAATTGCCAAACAGTTCTAGTGTTCAACTTGAATAAAAAGATTTTATGCTAATTCTTCAAATCAGGAGATAACTTGTATGATATCAGATGATGTCTGCAATTTTCTTCTGGGTCAACTTAAAAACTAGATGAGATATGTACCCCGGAAATTAGAAAAAAAATCGTAGAAAAAACAAGTCTCACTGATTAACAAATGGTCTGTCGAAAGTAATTTGCATATGTTAATTAAGGCAAGCGCGGGCAATTTGGAGTTATTTAGTAATGTTCGATTATTACTGACGCCGGTTTCTGTATGGCTTGACGAGGGGAAATGTTGTGAAAAATTGATGCCGACATAATCAATGCGAACTGCGGCCGCGTTCTAGTGATATCCAGACTAACTATACTCGAAGGACCTCCGACTGGCTGCAACAGTTCAACAATGTGAGCCGCGACAATCGCCATAGTAACAGGTTGTTCTTGTTTCGTTTTTTTTTCAACGAAACTGCTCGAATCTGATTGGACGATTCGTCCTATAATTACGCAAGATTAGAACGTTGAAGTATTGTTCGGAATCGGGTTTTTTAAAGCGCGACTGAGATTTTCACGGTAAAATGCGTGAGAAGGATTTTCAGCGAACGAATGCTCGTCGAGGTAAGTTACGAATCGCGAGGTACATGTTCCCCGTGTTTTCTTTTTTCGAAGATAAACGATATTACGTGGATAATGCATGAAACGCCGCGGTACGAAGGGCTTTGATTTATCAGTTTCTCGATTTGCGAGATTTGTTTTGATAATATACGACCTCTTTAAACACGGAATTGATGACGATGTTTTATGTAAATTCTATATTTGATGAGTATTTCTCCTTCATTCTTCGTCGTCGATAGATTCGTATTTTCCGAGGAAATGAGGCGATTAATTATCATGTCATTATCCTCTATTTATCATATTTTCACATGATATTCATTACCAGCAGTATAAATATTATTCTGATAAATCTTCTGTATCGTTACGATGAATGATGATACAGTTTATTCTGACAGTATCGAAATCTATCTTCCGAGAAACGGAAATGAATGATATTTTTAAAAACGGAATGATTTCGTCGTATCATCAGCAGATCTGTCGTGTCATCAGCAACAAGTTTTTAACTATTCTGTATTGTTTTTATTGAGACCCATTTCATTCATAAGAGGTCATTTCTATTGATTATGATGGGATCACATTTTTATTGGGATATTGACTGATTTTCTTAATGGTGCAGCTGTGATTGCGCTGTCTGTACCCACGCCCTCCAGACTATTACCATCCGTTTACAGAGCTGATTGTCAAGACCGTCTCTACTCAAAAGGCATTTCTATTTGACGCAAATTTAAGTTTTAACCTGACTTCAGAGACATTAAATCACCAGATTAATCCCTGCTTGAGATTTTAGATTTGATAATTTCACAAATTAGAAGTTTTTTGGACAGTTGAAAAAACCTAGTCAACCACGTTGATAAAGGTACACGGAAAATTTGTGAAAGCTTTTTAAGACTTTTTTAGAAACTGAGACTTCTGACTTCTACATTAGCGTTTGAGATAAGATTGGTTCATTCACAATCATTCCAATTCTAGGGAGGAATATATCACCGGTGGAACTGACAATCCACCATTGAGGTGGAACTGACTATCCACCATTGAGGTGGAACTGACTATCCAATATTGAGTTGGAACTGACTATCCACCCTTGAGTTGGAACTGACTATCCACCATTGAGTTGGAACTGACTATCCACCATTGAGTTGGAACTGACTATCCACCATTGAGTTGGAACTGACTATCCACCATTAAGGTGGAACTGACTATCCACCATTAAGGTGGAACTGACTATCCACCATTGAGGTGGAACTGACTATCCACCATTGAGGTGGAACTGACTATCCACCATTGAGGTGGAACTGACTGTCCACCATTGAGGTGGAACTGACTATCCACCATTGAGGTGGAACTGACTATCCACCATTGAGTTGGAACTGACTATCCACCATTGATAGAACAATACAAAAGCATTTTTCTCAGTTACTATATTATTGATACATGTATTGTGTATCGCGATCCTCGTCCTCCGTATTTATGCAAGTATGATGATAAATACCATCACCGGATACATACACCACTCCGGTACAACAATTTGCATCGATGAAATCCCTGTTCTAGATACGAGACACCGTCCATAGAATGGGTTGAAAGGAGAGACGTCGACGCAACATTTGTCATCGTTCGTTTTCTAAAAACACACATGAGACGTCGCGGTTGTGCATCATTAACGTTAAGTATATTAGATTTCACGGGTTTACGTCGCGGTGAGCTAACTTATAGCAAAGCCATCTATATTCACTATCTGCATTGTTAAATGGAATGGATTTAGATTTGATTAATGATCGCTATTTATTATGATCGGCTACCGAAGTATCTTCGGTTTATTTCACGCGAAAGTCATCGGAATCTTATAGATTGCCGCGTTGTTGACGCGATGACACTTTCGTAATTAGTTTTCACAAAACTTGTTGAAGCCGGAAACACAGAAACGCAACTTAGATTGATCGCGAAACATCGACTTAAAACATCGAGCTGTTTTAGATTTCCTCGATCGGATCGGATTATGAATTTGTATAGCGTCTTGTAAATTGCTGATTTATCAAAGTGCTCTCAGGAAACAGGTGATGACTTGAGCTGTCCTATGAATGCCGTGAAAGAGTCGGTATCATCGGCGAGGGGTTGGGTAGGGAATTCCACACGATAGGTGCAATGCAAACGACTCCAGACGATACGATCTAACCGAGGGAAGGTTGTCTGACTCGAAGAGGTTATGCATTATGATAATGTATTTCATAACTAACAGAAGAGTTTAGTTTTTTCTTTAGTTCGTAGTTTCAGTCTGAAGTCGTTGAGATAGCGCTGTATCGATGATGTACAAGTCGTATGCCAGACACGAAACAGAACCTGTCATCTTGTTGCGTTCGTCTTCCCGGATCCGATCTTTACTTACTGTTCTAAACAAATTGTCTCGTGCTCGGCCCGTGTTTTTCCACTCGCTTCTACAACTAATAAATTAGATTTGCATCAATGATTAGTAGTTTTCCTCTGCTCGGTTACTGATGACTAGAATTCTAAGATTGGGAGTCTCTTCGGAAGGACTGTTGTCCGTAATTTTCCGCATTCTCATATCATCTCATTGCAGAGTTTTTCAACTGCTCGCGTTTCTGGTTGAGTGAAGGGTTTTATGCGATTTCCGAATCGCCAATCGAACCCGATTTAATATGATGGCAGTTTGCCGTGAAAGTGCACCGTCTCGATGTCGTATCGTCGGAGCCAACCGGTGTAGAAGATGTCCGAGTGTAATATTCTGGATCATGTCCACTATTCCGGCAGGACGGAGTGGCTCATAAATTCTGGCCATTAATAGCGCGCATACGAATTCTCATGACGGTTTTGTCAAATAATGCAATCATCTGCAAACCTAGCAGTCTCATAAATTACAGCTCGACAGACATTGCTGGGATGCACACTGATTTAAATAGCGCAGTCCTACCGGTAATGAGTATACATTCATCACAGCCGTTGTTAGCTGTCAGTTGATATGGTGCTCGCGGTCCAAGGATATTATATTTTTTTTTTCAGGAAAAAAGCGCCGTTTGATGGTTTATTTCGATAGTCTATGAATGAATGTCTCGACCATTTATCTAAAATGCTTATTGATTCTCATTACCGACCATAAAAGCTTCGACGCTTCGCTTGTCGGAAGTAACACTTCCCGAAATTCCTCGTTATAATTATACGGCAATCGGATTCCAACTATCGGATAAGTTATTCGTTGCACACACATGCGATTGCCTTATATTACTTCAACCCATATTTTCTTTCATACCTCGTCATAATTGCCCGCAATTTCATATATACCGCGCGCTGTAAGTAGAAATTATTACTGCAAGTAACATTTGCATAATTGGCCATGAAAATTCCAGTTGGACAGCGCTTACATGAAAAATAAAAGCTGTTATCAGTTTATCCATATGATGATTAGAATATTGGCTCGATAGGATTTAGGGTAGATACCGCGCAAATATTTCAGCCAGTCTGAGCTGTTTAAGAACATTATACCCCTCTATTGTGTTCATATGTGTTCATTTAAGTCCGGTGATTTCAAGTGTAATGGAGGGAGGTTAGTGTATAGTCTATCAATATATGTTCTGTTTGAGAGCCTTAATTAAATTTTTTGTGTTAAGCCCGAGCCTAATCCGGCTCGGGCTTAACACTAAAAATTCAAACATTCACACTGGTGCCAAATGGGCCTTTGCCTGTTCGACGCAGGTCAAATTTGGCCGACCTAAACCAGGCCGGTGCCAAATTCAAGCACAGGTCAGATTATTGTGTGTGTGAATGTGAATAAGTTCTGGAAGTGACTCACTTCGCTTTGTCACAACATGTTTAGTATGGTCATGGATGTAAATACGTCCATGGTATGGTATACATGTAAATGTGCCCTCTCATTAGGACTCGCGCCAAATTTTATCCGGGCCAATTTGTTCTCACTGTTTTCGTTGTCTTGTATTTTCAGACAACGAAACGTTCACCAGTTTCTCGAATCCGAACTACCAGTTGAACGAAGATGACGCCCTCAATTCGAACATCGCGTCCCCGATCACTCCAACATCCGTTCAGTATTACGAGGGACAGCTATACGACGATATCAGTCCCGATATTCTATCCACAACTCGGACATCGTCGTCGACCACTTCGAACAACACTTCAAAACGTCGCCGAAATTATGCACAATTGGACATTAAATCAATGGGAATAAACCTAACGGATCCCTCGTCACGACCGACGAACTGTAGCCGTACGAGATGCGGGGATCTGAAAACCCCAGATAGTGTGTGTTCCATAGATAGTCAGCGATCGGATGACGACTCATTACCATATGCGGATGATAGCTCATTAGCATATGCAGATGAGAGTGCCAGCGATCGCCAGACGGTTGAGTGTTCGAACAATCAGGAGACCGACGATGACCTCGATTGTAATAGTCTTACTCCATCCTATGCAGAAACGAAATCTGGGTTCTTGGGATATTACGCGAGTCTGGAAAAATCTCTGAAAGCCGCCGAGACGGAGCGCCATCGCGAGGCCGTTAGTACGGACGAATCGGAAGGTGAAGATGACGAAGACGTAGATGATGATGATGATGAAGATGAGGTGGAAGAGCAAGAAAAAGAAGAGCGGGCTGATGAACGAACTCGATTGTTGCCTCCCGAAACAAACGTGAATCAGACAGATACGGATAAATCCAATAATCCAGAAAGGTGGGCATCAATTCACTTTTCAAAACAATTTCCTTATTATTTGAAATACTATGAATTAAAGTCTTGCCGAAATACAAAAATTAACTATAAACAGAAAATAAATATTCAAGCAACATTAAGATGGGTTCACCAGTGAAACAAAGTCATCTCATTATCGTAGTGATAATTCTTACGCAACCTTAATAATGATAATGATAATGATAATGATGTAATTGTTAAATGAAAAACCTCGTTCCACCGCTTGCTTACTACCTTTATCATCATAGTCCATACCGGTTTCAGCTATTTTTCTATCATTACCTAGATTGTGATGCCTATTCTGTACTTCTGAGATATTGTAGATAGTTTTCCTTATAGCTTTCGCTTATTGGTGAATTCCATGTTTGATGCTTTGATAGCAGTCTCGTGTATGTTGCTTAGCCGTATATCTGATGAGTTTATTAGATTGAACTAGGAGGCTTTGGTGGTTGTTTATTTTATGCTTTTTGTAGAAGGTTATCAATTTCCACTCAATTAAACAAGTTATTGTATGAAATCCATGAACGGAAATTTCCAACTATGTACTTACTTTCGATTTCAAACCCTCTGTAAGGGAAAGCAAATAAATAACTGTAGAAATGAATGAGGAATATTGACAGGTGCTGGCATCTTTCATTATTGATGAAAACTAATTACCAATTACATCAATACACCACGGTGCAGTGTACTAGCAAAGTCCACAATGTTTACACAGCACTGAAAGGGTTAATATGATTATAGGTTATAGCTTAAAACCAAATGTCAGCTTTTTGATGAAATGTACTTTATTTTTGAGTGGAGATTGTACGGTTTCTATAATTTCTATACTCTACACAAACTTACACTGACACAAGCGCATATCACTGTGTTCCTTGGTCGTCTCCAATAGCTACTGCTTCACTCTTGCATTGTTGCTCCACTTTTGGTGTTACAGTTTCTCGGACAAAACAAAGTGTATTAATTCTCCCGACTCCAATGATAGTGGTATCCAGGCTGACCACCAGGGGGAGCAGCGCGAACTAAGCAGCCATGATCTCTACCAACTGTCGTTGAAGTCCGCATCGACGGCCAAGGTGAAATTGCGCAACCCGGCGAAGACTGCGACCAACAACAGCAACAAAACAAGTCCAACTGAAGATAATAATTCTGCTGAGGTAAGATTCAAGTGTTTTGTATAATAATTAGCTCATTATTAGTCTGTCAGTACAAGACAATGATCTATCACTATCGTACATATCTGTTGATGATTTTCAAATTGAATATTGAAATGACTTTTTAGATTAAATTTTCTAAATCGATATGTGTTGTTTATATTGCTCTGGTGAGGCAGCAGCAATAGAGGCTTTACGTGTGTGTATATCAGTCTTCCATCGGTATTCCTGATATTAATCGCAACTTCTTTGAAGATCAAAACATTTTGCACTGTTTACTATTGACAGTATTCTTTACATCCACAATGTTTTCTTACTCGATATTGGCATCGGTATGCGGATCATCGTGCTTTAGGAATTCCACTTGACTCTTTGATGCCACTTCGTCGGCTTGGCCAAGGTCATTCACCATTTTTAATACATATTGAGCCCTTTTATAGGTGTACTCCATTAGAACCGTGGAATTTTAGTGGACATATCAATATTATACATTGTTCTGAGGGTTAGTAACGAATTTACAAACTATCGAAGTCAATTCAAATGAATATTATTAAATTGATTTCACTTGGTTCATACAGACCAGGTATGATATGTTTATCTGGCGTATTCTAGGAATTTGTACAGATGTCTACGCATGTTCAGTCAAGTCGATGCTGATGAACACGTTTGGTTGAAATATAGGTTGTTTTTATCCCGACGTAGAGTAAGAGAGCTACTGATGCACTCTTGAGATACTAAAAGCCTCCCTGAATACGAAATGATCTCATGAATTGTGGTGCTGTAGGAAAAGTGACAGAAATTGATACAGAGATTGAGAGTTGGTATATGTTTTGCTCTCTTGTAATAAGATGGTTTGGACAGTTTATGGATGTAGACAGTGTTTATCCATTGGAAGCATCCAGGACGTTAGCACCTGAAATGGAAACCTTTTCACAATCTGATGGCAAATTGTGATGCATTTCTGTATTCAATGAAAGGAGGCTATCGGTTGCATGGCTTTGAATACGAATGAATCACGAACGAACCTGCGTTGGGTTCTGGATGCAAGACATCAAACGGAATAATCTAATCCAGCTAAATTGATCAGGACAGTGCAACAAGGTTCATAGAACCCACAAATATTATTATGTTGAATATCATCATTTGATTCATCAGACTCAGTTAATACGGAAAGCCTCTCGGCTGCTAGGGTGTAATTACCACCAGTTGTACAACTGTCTAGACTTTACACATAGTCTATAAATATTGAGATAACTCATCTTACAATGGAGCTTTACTGAATTATATTGAAGCGTTACTTCATGCTGAAACAACCTTCTGCTATTTCATACTTCTTCAATAAACAGCACTGCCAGCTCTACATCTGAATGTGGGTTATCGTTATATTGGCCCATATGGTTCAATCGTCTTAACTCTGGAGTTTTCTTATCCTGGTGGTTTCGGAATGTATTCACTATAGAGGCACTAGGAGTTCATAACATGGTTCTAATTTGTCAGCTGTAATTGTGCTGATGAACGACAATTGATGGATAGATTTAGAAAGCGAATTGCTGACGCTCCGTATTTCAAGCGCGAAAGGATTTTTATTATGTATTTTTGTCGATGACTTATTTGGTCGGGGATGAATTGGATACGTATCAGTTTTGCCGTTGTTCAGTATCAGTTCTGGTATCTGTGGTCTAGTATGAACCAATTGGATGATCACAGCGAATGTTTAAATTACACTTGAGATTTGAGATAAGTATCTGTATGCAATATAAGCGATACATATCATGATGCTGCAACTATGAAGGAAAGCTGTTCTGGATTCACATACGAATAAAGATATCTCTTTCTCCAGATCATAAAAACTCAATCTTTTTTCGTGCATATAACATTTGTATTTCGGAAAGATGTGGTTGCGTATCTTTGTTTTTATCATGGGATTATGAAATCATTACGAAAGTCAAAAATTAGGATGGGATTTCCAAAATATACTTACAAGGTATATAACATGTACACTATCGAATGCAGCTTATGTAGGCATTATAACCTACAGTTGTGTGTTTTTTATATTTTCAGCCTGAAGCAAAAGAAGAACTGCCCCCTGGATGGCAGAAACATGAAGGTAAGATTGTTCTACCAGGTTTTTATTTCTGTAAGGAAGATTTACCAATGATATTGCCTTCTCAACATGCTCATTAGAAATACCTTGCTTAATACTTATAAGATTGTGGCCGTATTGCATTTATCAGTGAATAAGTTTCGTAACTTATTCAGAGATCAGTAATCTGTACCGTAACTTGAGTGTTTTAGTAGCGGTTTGTGGTTCATATCCTCCCAGGAATGTATAAACAAAAGGGGAAGGCGAAGTAATTGCGGAATACCTAAGTACCCTGACAACTGACTTCGCAAATGTTCATGAAACTCTTCTGACGTAACAAACGTCTGCATTTCTTCTCACGTCGACTTAAAAATTTGTCGATGATGAGTGTTTCAGTATTTAGAAGATGGTACTGTTGTAGCTATTGCTGCGATACATAAACAGCTGGTTAATTTATGAAACTTGTCCAAACAGTAAGAAGTCTCTCTGCTTCTAAATTGATCTCACGGGTAGCAACAATGTAAATTCACCTGTTGCTTGCTGTAAATCATGTATGAGGATTTACGGACAGTAGATTCAGGTAATTCATAAATGCGCTCGTGTGAGTCATAACTTTACTCGGATAGAAGTCAGAAATTGTGACGTTTTGAGGATTTTTGAAGTAAAGATCCATAGACGTCTCAGCTTCAGAGATGACTGAGGACCTGTTAGAAGTGGTGATGTCTTTGATTATTTACCTATGTGTTCAATGCGTATATATTTTCAGATGAGAATGGTCCTTACTACTGGCATATCAAAAGCGGTACTATACAGAGGGATCCACCATCAAAACACCAGCGACCACTTTCCATAGCTAGTGATATTTCTATCGTAAGCATTTCTTTATCAATTCACTCGAAAAACACGTCTGCAGTTCATCAAAAAGTGGTAATCATCGATTCGTTTCTTTTTACAGAGTTCAACATTCAGTTCTTTGACATCTCCGACATTCCCCGAAACTCCAGGCAGTTGTACGTCTGGTCTTTCTGAAGATGAATCCGATCATCTCAATGCTTTAAAAGAACACGCTTTCAACTATATGTACGCGTCGGAATCATTGAGAAATCTGTAAGTATCTTCTCTTCATTCGCTGCCATCTTACGACGACTTCGTGAACCAATAACCATTACACCTCGGATATTATCTCTAGGTATACCCCATCAGATGATTCCGATGCAAGTTGCGGTTCGGACAAAAGCGAGAAGAACAAGTTTAAGATCAGATTCGCCGTACGTTCGCTCGGCTGGGTGAAGATTGCCGAAGAAGATTTAACTTCCGAACGTAGCAGTAAAGCAGTGAATAAATGTATCGTCGATCTGTCATTAGGACGTAATGACATCAATGATGTGGTCGGCAGATGGGGAGATGTAAGTCTTTGAAAACATTTTAGATTTAGACTACGTTCTCGATCTTGAAAAAAAACCCACCACAACTGCCAGAAACCGGAAATTGAAGCATAAAGTCGGATGAACAGACGAACTTACAGAATGTTTTGCTTTAAATCGAAGAAGTAGATCATAGGAAATTTCAGTAGAATACTCTCTTAACTATTGATTAGACGAACTCGATTTGAATTCTCATTGTTTCAGGGTAAAGATCTCTACATGGATTTGGACAACTCATGTCTGACGTTGATTGATCCGCAAGACGAAACAGTTCTCAACAAACAAGTCATACAATCTATCAGAGTTTGGGGAGTTGGTCGAGACAATGGCAGGTCAGTTGAATTTATCAGATCACTCGCTTTCTGTGATTTGGGTTTTGTCTGCTATATGAAAACTTTGAGAACTTCCGAGCGCGTGTGCGCAACTTCTCAATATTTTCATAGGCAGATGGGAAGTATTTGTGAGTGAAAAGTAGATACCTCGTGTTAGAACCATTGATAACTTTCTCGCTTCGGGAATCTGTGTGGATCATGCTCTTTGAATCATTCTGTTTCTTCTCTTCATGCTTTCATCTTAATAGAGAAAGGTAACGATTAAATACTAATCATTTTTCATCGCTTTTTGTAGAACTTTTTCTATTCTTGTTGTCGTTATCGTTGTGTTGTTTATTCGTTAAGTCAAGATTTTCCTATCTATTCAAGTTTTTGTTGTTTATTGTCGTAAAATGGCGATCATCTCACTGAAAAACTACTTAACACATTTTACATTCTAGACAGCAGTTTTCTACGATGAATTACCGAATGATTTTGTGTCCCGTGCAGTCGGGCGGTTTATTATTACGTAGCTGATGACCATTTCCTATGTAGATTCGCGAGATGTCTCGTTTGTATCGGCGCGAAACTGGATAAAAGCACCAATTACCGTCTCGGGACAAATGGATACAAATAACCGCCCATTGTCCAGTTGATTGGGTATTGTTGTAATTGGTAAAGCTACGTCTAGAATCAGCAATACTATTTCGCGACTAAGTTCGCTGATGGCCGTGCCCTAAATGGTGAAAGTTTTATAGACTTGCTCGCTAAATGAAGATTGATGATGTCTGGCTTTGCTCAGCATGTTGTTCCTGCTAGCATCGAGAATCGGCCAGACAGTGTTTCTTGACACTGAATCTATCAGCAATCTTCATTAACTACAAAAAGATATTTCAGCATCTACACAGTTGATACTGCATATTGTACAGTTGACATGATGTCGTATTTACCAATGATACGTTAAATTCATGCGCGTTATGATTACTGGATCACTACCGCCATCTATCAGAATTACTGAAAAGTTATCGCTGCAGCTTTGAGTATCTGTAATGCGATATAACCGTTTCTACAAGAGCGTAAAGTGATCTTTACTTTTTCCCCATGTCATGAAAACGAAACTAATGCATTTTTGAATGAATAGCTTGTCTCGCGTTAATTCTTATCAGCTTACAGAATACGGGCTTTAAGCTTCCATTTCGGAAACATATAGATTTCATGAAATGTCATCAAACGCGTGCAGCTAAATCACTATTTAATACACCGTATGTTTATCAATGTTTATTATCCTCTTACCTGGTGTCGTGTGAGTGTGGGGGTAGATACTGCTGTCTGTTGTGGCTGCTCAGCAACATGCTCGTATAGACATATACATTTAGATGAATTTTGTCAGTTGCGGTAGCAGGAAACGCAAGCATTCTCTTCAGTTTACGGGTCGCTTCGTATCGACAGATTGTTCGATCATTAATCTATTTATTATTCACGGAACGATTGATCCCGTGCCAATATTGATCGATCAAAAAGAGCGAACGTTTCATAAGAGACCTGATACGCGCTGAAATAAAGCGGATAATTAGAACAAAGAAAATATTAGACATCGTCTAGATTCGAAAGCACGATCGCCTTTGGTTAACGGTATAAAGACCTGTTTGAAAATCGACTGTTTTGAAATATTTGTAGGGATTTCGCGTACGTCGCTCGTGATAAGGTATCGAGGAAGCATATGTGTCACGTATTCCGATGCGACACGCCTGCCAGAGAAATCGCCAACACTCTACGAGATATCTGTAAGAAACTGATGTACGAACGAAGTATGAGACACGGCGACCCGTTCGCGTCTGCTCAGCGCTCGTCAACGATACGTCCGAATAATCTACCGAATCTAGAGAAGAACAACGAACCAAACGGACAGAGTTATACTTTCCAGAGTTTATACAAAAGTAAGTAGAATCTTTTCAATTCGCGATCGGTTCTAATTAAATGGTTTCATTCCAATTACATGTTAGATTTAGATGTTGTGCATTTTGTTGAAACTTCCGTATCATGAGTATACGATGTTTGCTTGTGGTTCTCCTGTCAACCTGATCAAGTTATGCATTATAATCTATAATTTGATATCGAAATATTCATAATGCTCTATATATTTTACTACATGAAATACATAATGATACTGGCAATCATGATAATAATCATAATAATAATAATATGACATCGTTATTATTATTGATATTAGTATCGTAAAGTATTTCATCTATTAAGATTTATAAAGTGTTATGAATATTTCGACATTGAATTATAGATTCATTCCATTATAATTCGTGCGACTCGATCAGGGTGACAGTTCTCTTGACGGATCGGTGAAAGTTTTCGAAACATGTCTGAGAACTGTTCTGCAATTTCAATTCTCTTATCGTTCATGTTCACTGTTGCCGACACTGAACTAATTTAACGGATACGTTGATCTGTAATTAAGATTCAGACGAGTACGTCGCGCTCCGTCGCGATGTAAATCCCGTCATGCCGTCTGAGAGATCGTCATCAGTAATTATTCCGAGTCAAAGTCAAATGATTGCTCGGAATCAATTAGACTTGCATATCTCGATATAGCCTTAAGTCGCGGCATTCTATCAGTAGAAATATCTTAATATTCTCATGAGTAAAGGCAGATTTGTGCATCCAAGGATAAGGTGCATACAGTACTTTGAATATCCTCAAGGTTGATTGTCTAAAACCTGTAAGATACGTATGATGTACAATCGATCATCAATGTGAGGTTTGACTTGTTCTCAGTCCCTAGGTATCGGTGAGATATTTCAAACTTTTTTCCAGAAACTGAATTATTCATGAATCTGCGTTGTTAGTGCTCTTATGAGGATGATTTTGTCGTCGGTCGTTTTGATCAATTCGGTGATTAGCTCCCTATGAGCTTTCTGGATCGTTTGAAACTACCTGAGCGTTTCGCATCTGGCTAAGATTGCGGCTCCGGTTCTGTCTGCATAATTCATCATCGGAGTTGCCTCCTCCTCCGCCGCCGCCAAGCTGTCGTCTCAATCCCGCGTCCCTGAGTATAATGAGTCATCGCTATTTCAGGTGGTGACTCCTCATTAACCGAAGCAATGAGTCACGAATCGCTGCAACAAGTGTCCCCTCCCCCCTGATAGACGGTCACATCGTTTATTTGACTGCACAAAAATCACACTCGTGGATAGACTCATCGCGTTCTCTCTAAGTCAATATGTCAATGTCGATTGAATGAAGGAATAAAGACATGTACTGAATTGAATGATTACCGATTGAAAATGGATGCGAATTCTTTTTCGAGGAGACAAAAACAATCTATCCAACTCGATTCGGCGCGAGGCTCGGTCGCGAGAAGATAAAGCGCGAAGATTTCACCGTCATTTATAACACGAAGTTAACGATGCTTTATGAATTTGAGAGAGAGCGAGAGAGAGGGCTGTAGATGATGTTCCGCGAAAAACAATGATGCGTGGAAAGTTAAAACAGATAGATCGCTTTTGAATGGGAACGATTTATGCGTGATCGGTCGATTTTCATAATAAAAGTGCAGAAAACTCATGAAACGACGTGACATTTTTTCGCTAACAGGAACATGCGAGTGGGCGTTTGTGTAGGTAATATCGTAGAAGTCATATGTCACAACTGAGTCGCAACTGATCGCATTAGAATCGGATTTCGTTGATTAATGTCAGAGACATCTCAAAAACGCCTGCGTGCGCGTATATACCGTCGCATGAGAAATCTCACAATAATTCAGCCAAAGATGTAGAAATTTCTAGAGTAATAGTTTTATATATTTGAGCAACATTTCAGCTAGAGATTATTAGTGGTGTGTCTGGCAAATATTGTTCAGTTGAAATGTTGCTCAAATATATTAACCTTTTACTCAAGAACTTGATACATCATTGGCTGAATTATTGCGGCAATTTCTCTCGTATTCTTCGCCGATTTTGTGCGTCTTGTCGACTTATACCACAGCAGTCCGCAATATATCGGTTATGCAAAAAGAATTAGATATTCAGTAGGCTTGTCGTCCAGTAGGCGGTCTGAGTGCGAATAAGACAACATCTTTAGTGGGACTAACAACACCGGCGGTATTGATCCCGGGAATGGTAACGTCTTCGTCGCCGCCGACAACTGGCGCTGTTTTGTGAATGATAGCCGAGCGTATGCCCAGATAAAAAATGATAAAATATTTCCAAAACCTGAAATATTTTGACGAGATCGATCTAGAAGGTAAATATCTCTATTGATTTATCACTCTGGAAATTTCTCAGTCGTGGCTCGTTCGTCTCGCAAGAAGACATCGATAAAAGGAGGGTTTTTATGTGTGCAAGTGTGAAAGCGGAAACCATCGGAAATGTTTGTATGTTCCCCGCCCGATGTTCCATTGTGAGTCTCCTAAAGCGAGAGGCTCAACGTGTCTGCTGATTTGAAATCAACAATACTGGAGGAGACATCGTGTCTGGTACTGCTGCAACTTACTGCAGCTGAGGGACATCAGTAACACACACTATATGTATCGATACTGGTGCAGATACTGGTGCATCATCGGGATGATGCTGATGAGGTTGATGGAACTGTATTATCACGTATCAGTTGTCCTGGCAATTTTATAACAGCAAGCTGGTAAATGCGACACTTATTTTCGCGCTCGCGCACAGGAGTTACCATACATACGCGATGTACGATGAACGCATGCGGACAAATCAGCACCGTTAAAAAACTTTGGCGCATCGGCGGCTAATTCTCAGTCAGTCCTAGAGGATCATGGATTTATATCAGTTCCTACAGGCAACAAGCAGTGAGACGTTTTTCATACATTTATCTTTTTTTTTAATTTCACGAACACTCTATCGGGTATCAGCTAGATGCTTGCGTTTCACTGGCAGTATTTCAACGATTATTCAGTTTCAGTAGCTCTAGTGATGTTTTATTCAGTTACGCAACGATTATCTAAAAAATTTGCCTTACTTTAGATATGTATAAATTGCGTATATCGTGCTTTCTATTCATTTAGTAGAAAATCATGCGACAATTTCCCGATATTTGAATGAGGCACTTCACTATTATGCGCCATTCATTATAATTTCGCTATGATTGGAAAGCTTCCCCGTGCTCGGGATAATTTCTGTCTAATTAGGTTTCTTTATACCCTGGGAATACTGCAACTTCTCGCAGACTTGTCAATTATTTAGATGCATTTACAATTTTCAAATCCCTTCGGTGGCTGTAACATAAAACGTAGAGGATAACATCGAGAATGCTTTGGATTTGCAGTTAAATTTACTGAAAAAGTCAAGACTTATGATATATAACCTGCTGTCGCTGTACAAATTACAGAAAAAGATTCGAATTTGATAAACATCGTTTGTTGAGGTGACAAGTTATGCAAAATTGACGAAAACTGTTACCATAAGCGATGAATAATGATTTCCTGTTTTGAAAGCTGGTGCCTGGTATCAAAGTTAGCCCCTGTCTGTTTCGTAGGGTCCCGCATTCTAAATTACCATGATTGAAATTTTTCCGATGTCATTTCGGGAACGACGCTATAATACAGAAATCTCATTAAGCGATGAGCTAAAAGGCGTAATAAAACATTACACGAAAATCCCATTATGATAAAAGCGTCAAGGTTGAGACCGGTTTCTATGAAACGCCTGCGTCCTCGTCTTCTAATCAGTTTTTCTGCAGCCGCTTCGTGCAAAACATTCTGGCTATCGGCTAATGTTCATCTTTGCTATCAGCTTTCCGTAAGTCTAGCATAGCAATCGCGACAGCCAGTCTACCGGGGCTTTGAATACATAGCCGCCAATATCGCTTTATGCTCCGCAGTCGTCTGATCGCGCTGCGCTTTCGTCGTACCTGAGAAAATAGTCGGCGTCGCCACACGGAATAAATCTAGTCTCATTTCACTCAACAGGTATCAATTTTCAACAGTCTGAATGTAATATTTATCATGTTTGATTGTCGCCCTCAACCCACTGAGCGTCACATACGGCATTATTAGCGGGTTTGATGTTCATTTTTCCTAATCAAGAGGAGAGAAGAAGCTTTTGATGATTGTCACCAGTGTCAGGTACTGTTTTATTACAATCTGATGATATTCGTGATATTGAGGAGAAAATCATTTATTGGTGTGGTTCCAGTGCCTCGATGTAACATCAGTACGGAGGTTGATTTTATGATGCACATGATATGAATAACACTTAGTCATCGCATATAAACAGTTCTTTGTTTTGTTTCGCAATATCGTGAATCACTCAGGTAACAAAACAATCAGTCTCACCTCGACAATTTCATTTACGATATGATCGCCTTCCAATAGTTCTTCTATTACATGTGTGGGCTTTTGAATCATTCCGTGACATTCAAATCACTTGGACTTTTTCTGTCGAAAACGTTTTCAAACAATCTCAGATGCAGTCGGATGAACCTCGGAGTACTCTAAGGATGAACTGAGTGCTTAGATTTGTGTCGTCAATTCTGGTCGAGTGATCAACAGTCGGAACGAGAAGTGCCGTGAAGACATCCGTTCAGTGTCTATTTTCACCAGTGAGTAATTGGCTCGGATTAGGCGTCGTATCGACGACAGGAAATTGGTTTGCTCCGGGGAAAATGGATCGAACAGTTGTGACCGGTAGTTTATATGCGTATCCGTCAGGTTCGAACGGTTATTTATTCTGCCACGAAAATCTGGCGTGATGTCTGAGCATCACTGGGTGTCATAGTCATGTAGTCGACTTATTTCATGTTTGAAAAACCGACTTCGTAAAATCGTGTGAATTGATATATTTCTTCGGCTCAGTCGGGAATATCAGTTTCCACGCGTTGCTCTTGTTATGAATTTATCTTTTAAATTGTATCTTTTACTCGTCTAATGCTGTCGGTATTAATCTCTCATCCATCACGATGCGATCGAGCTCAGCGGCGGATTATCATCGGTTTTAACTCGGTCTTCGTGCGGCGGGATAATTTTTTCCGGAAAGAATGTAAATCGTTCTCCGCGTTGGTAACGATTAAATGATTTCGGTTGTCACCGATCCAGACGGCTGTAACAAATTATGCATTAGCCGATGAAGCCGAGCCAGACTGGCGCTTTTCTGATTGATAATGATGTCAAATCATTTATATACCAAAGAAAACTTGGATAACTTATTCCACAGGCAGCGTTGGGCATATGTCTATATGTATTTTGTCGTTTTTCAGTTCAACTGATCGGAACTATGTCAATTTGATTGTCATATTTAATGTTTAACCAGTTTTTGTACTTCGATAGTAGTCAAATAAATCAAATCAAATCAATCAAAGGCTTAATTGTGGTTGGCGTACCGATCATCGATATCGTACTAAAAACCTTCGATTTCATTCTCATTTCAGAAACTTCATTCCCGACTCCGATGGAAGAACCGAAGAAAGTCATCCGTGCGCATTACGTCGGACAGATGCAGGTGTCCAAACCGACTGGAGTCGATATACTCAACGACGCGATGCAGTCACTTTACAACACAGTTCCACCCGAGGAGTGGGTCTTCGTTAACGTGGGAGTGGCACCTTCCACTTTGACCGTTACCGAAAATGCGGTAAGACCACTTCTAACTGATCCATACGATAAAATCCGGCAATATGGAAGAAAGACATATCAGAAAGGTTTCCTTGCTGTAGTTTAATTTTGACGTTTCGACTATATCCTAAAAGACATCATCTTCATGAATACTAAGGTTACAACAAAACTACGAAATATACAATCCTAAACAACTTTGAGGCAACAAGTGAACTGTATACTATGATTATGTGTATATATTTCATAATCTTGTTGTAACCCTAGTATTCCTGAAGATGACTATCAGGATGTAACGGTAGAAAGATGGAATTAGTTGAACTGCAGCTCGAGGAAACATTTCAGACCGGTGAAAGTGGGATAAAACGAGACAAGAGACGGTTACCAGACAGAGTGTTTCATCAAGATTACTCGTAACCGAATTAGGACGAAGATGAATTTTTAATTCGTGCTACCATCGAGTTAATCATTTCTTTAATAATAAATACATCTCCGCCGGCGCTGTATAACATCCCGCCCGCGTTTTACAACCAACAAAGTTACCATCACCATGACAACCAGTTGAGTATGAAGCTACGGGGATCGATATCATCGCCGACTGCTAACGCAGATGAAGTCGCGTTGAATTCCCCTCCGCTTTAACCGCGGTCTGTTTTTAAGCGGGTCGTAAATTTTTTCTCCCCGCGCGAGTTCTATAAATCTGATAAACCTCTGCGAGCACCGATACATTAACCCTTTCACTGTGAAACGCGTCGTGAATGTATGATATATTACGCGGTTATTGATTCGAAAGATGTTGTATATTTTGTAGAATCCTGATAACCAGATTTGCGAATGTCGTGTGCGATTCCTATCGTTCATGGGTATAGCCATGCAAAATGTGAAGTGCGTATCAATTTTTCGAATCTTCAAATCTATCAAATTTTCGTGTTGGTTTCAAGTTTTCATTTGAGTCTAAAAAACACGACTTTTCAATTTCAGATTGTGTGCTTTCATCATGCACAGCGCTCAAGGATCGTTTGTTGCTCATGTTTTCCATTGTGAGCCTTCAGCAGGTGCTTTATGCAAAACCATTGAAGCTGCTTGTAAGGTAAAGACCATTTGAAAAAAAATACAGTCCACCCATCCTCACAGTTGTCTAGAAATTGAAATGCTCTTGGAAATGCATCACTACATTTCCCTCTATCCACCCCTGTCTTATCGTAGTAAGTTTAGCAACTTTAACCCTTTCAGTGCATCTACACTGCAGTGCGGTGTATAGATTGGTGATCGAATTTGCTTGTACACCGCATCGCAATGCATTTATGTTATCAGTAATTAGTTTTTATCTCTGTTGAAAGATGGCAGCACCTGTCAAACATAGTTAAATCGGTAACTAACGATACACCACACCATGGTGTAGCACACTGTCTTAAGCAGTATGCCCATTATTCCACAGCCTAGGGTGTTTTAGGGAATTTTTTTAAATCTTTGAATTATCCAGCACTTTTGGGTATTTATTAGTCGGTACTGGAAAAGGGTTGAGAATTTTAGTCCTCAGCCAGTTGTTCATGTCATTTCTAGAAGCTCTTCGCAACTAGACTCGAGAATTATTTCTTTATTTGCAGTTACGTTATCAGAAATGTTTGGACTCGCATCCGACTACACCCGATATCAAACGACAACAAATGATGCAAAGCAAGGTAAAATCGAAATCATGTATTTTTCTAGATATTGTGTTAGCATATCCCACAGTGGCTCATCTGTTATAAATAACAAAATGCCCGATTTTAGCTTCGATGTTGATTTAAATCCGTTCATTCAGAAATTCCTCTTTATTCAATTGAATAGCTTTAGTTCGTTAGTATATAGATGTTGTTCACGACAAATCATTTTTTCGAAATTTTGCAGCAACATTTTTTATTTTGAGATATTGTCACCGGTGTGAAATTTGTTTCGATAGCCACTGTTTTTGTGTAACCTTTTATTTGATTGCGTGGTTTTATTAACAATCGCAAATTGATTCATTTATTTCGAAGCATATTTCACGAGCAGATACCGAGAATTTGATTTAATCGATATAACATCTGCAACTTATATGTTTATCAGGAAATTTTAGACCAATATAAGTAAGAAAGATATTTCTATTTTTTTGCTATAAGCTGAAGGCAGCATTCGGCATGTTTCTATCATCCTAGATATACAGTATGTTCTCGAGTACAGAGCCTGAGTGGATTGCTACTAATCCATCTGAATCTATTTCTGCTTCAAAAAGAAAGTTTGCCTAGAGCATCGGGCGACTAAATTCTTTGATTAAAATTGAAGAAACCTTACTATCACCTTCACCAACACACCGCTGATAGCAGAAACTTTAGCATGGGAGCAATGTATTCAGTTTCTTCTAATGAAATCTGTCAATGGATACTGATTTTGAAACTTACTTTCTATAATACGCCAGATTAAACTATTTTCACTGAGACTTGCTTGAATTCATTACTAGGCTGTATAAGTTCGATTCTCCGACTAAGCATTTATACGAAATTTGTTTCAATCTCAGAATCGACTGAAACGATGGAGAGAATTGTTGACGAAAGTTCCCGCATGTCGATGTCTTATTGTGCATATTTCTGTCCACTACTTTTTCAGGCCGGTCTAAGGGCTAGTTTAAAAGCCGGCGTGCAGAACGTGTTCGGCATGTTCAAATCCCGAAAGACGGAAACATAACTGATCTGTGTATAATAAACCTGACCAGGTAACAGCCATCGATGCGAAAACAAACTTCCGAATATGCATCATTGTTTTATAGATAAACTACTTTATTCATTCATTCATGTCTTAATTTCTTATCCCGTCATTAATTTTTATATAAGATTTTGTTCTCATCCGTAAAAAGAAAACTTACTCATTTTCTATTCATTGTATATATATATATATATATATATATATATATATATATATATATATATATATATATATATATATATATATATGTCTTGTACCTTTTCGGTTATCGAAAAAAAAATCATAATCAAAATGTCACATATTCTCCGAAGGGCTAAATTTAGTATCTAACCTTTAATGAACGTATATAGGGCGTCGTCATTGTAGCTGAACATACCTATCGGTACATGCATTGCATGTTAGCTTCCTTTGCGTTCATAAGAATATGCTTTACATAAGGAATGCGATATTGAGTTCTATCGAATTTGCTTATGATTTTCTATCAATGCTAGTTAAAACACTATCTATTTAGAAATGCCATCCATTCTGTTAAAAATCATATTTGCATGAATGGTGACAAGAGCTTTCGAAATAATCTGACCAAATTCTCATAATTCTATGGCTCATTCACTGAATGTTCGGATGACACCTTTTTTTCGTATGGTTTTTTCAGGGTTTACGTAACAGCTTGAAGAAAAGTATGGCGACCGTTCTCGGACTGCGAACTCAACGCAACGGCGGTAAACAAAGTTAGCAGACTCAACGCTCGGAGATCGCAATCTCTCCCTCTGTCTATATATCGACTCTTTCGTTCTGATGGTGCCATACTCAATTATTATTGTGAAGAAAAGACTATATCGCGGATGTTCATAAACCGAAAATCAGCCCCTGGAACTTTTGTTTACATTATACGATTTATATGATATGTATATGTATGTATATGGGCAGATTATGTGAAGCTTTATGTCAATGAGATACTTTTGTCGAGAACGAGTGTGAATACGTACTTGTATTTATCGAGAATACACGAACGTGTATTCAAAAAAAACTTGAATGTAGTTTACTATCGAAAACTCCTAAACTGTGGGCAGTTTGTCGTATTATTTGGTGTATATTTCCGATCGATGATGATGTGTCGGCGTCTTTACAAAAAAAAAAACCATACGTGTGGTAAACGAACTCCTGTATATAAGCCATTGATGTAAACGATGTTGTTGTCTCGTGTAAATGGACCGGCAGATATCTTCTTTCATAACGCTTTGAACGCATGAGATCGCTTAATTTCGTGCGCTGTGACTAACGCGGCGAGAAACGATGTGCTGATACGATGTTTAATATGTCACTACTCGATGGATGGTTTTGATATTTCCTTCTTCGATAAGTTGATCGAATCGACAGTCTGAACATGAGAGGGCGTAACTATATATTATATCTACTAGTGTCTATTGTACAGATTGCGAAATATCAGTATTCAAACTTTGAAAGAAAGAAAAAACTAATGAATTTCGTGTGTAGGTGTATAATGAATTTCCCGGTTTAACTTTTTTCTTGTATACATTTAAAATGGTTGTCATCGTAGTACTGAAAACTGCCTGTAAAAATATATATATATATATATATATATATATATATATATATATATATATATATATATATATATATATATATATATATATATATATATATATATATATATATATATATATATATATATATATATATATATATATATATATATATATATATATATATATATATAATACGCGACTCTAATACATAGCAATGCATTGGAATTGATACGAATTGATGTAAATATTGGATAAAATATATAATTGTACGTAACATAGATGTTTTAGAAGCGAATCGAATGGACAAAGATTTCTCACGTTTTCAATTTTGCCGTGTCGTCAAATTTGCAACGCGAACGAGACGTGAATGGAGATATTTCGGACTCGTATCATCTTTGCCCGCGCGATAGTTTCTTCAGTTGCATATCATCGTCACATTTGAAGCAGTTCGTCGCAGAAGATTCTGAATTCACGCGTTGTATCTCTGAGCACTTCTTCGATTTTCGTCTTTTCCCTTTTTCTGAACGCTTCCACGCACCGGGGACATCAGAACCGGGTTTTCTAATGCGTCTATCTCGTAGACGAAGAAGATTCACTTCTTCCTTAGAGATATTATTTCATCCATAGCGTTGTCCCTGACAACATATCTGATAGAAATTTGAGAGAACGCCGTGGAAAATAATGGGGTGTGTCAGATTGTATTCAAATGTGAATTTAGTCATGTAACGTGCAATATTTATTGTGGATAGTACTTCCAAGATACAACCACTTCTATATACGAAATATGAAGTTCATCAAAATCGATGTATACTGAAGTTAATTGTATGCGGTTTGTACTGGGTACGATGTACATTGTTATGCGTGAGCTTTAACGGATTGATATTTGGAGAGACCGCTTTTTTCAAAATTGTGTGCGTGTAATAAAAATTGCGGCAAATTCTGCTGTAGCATCATCACATAGGCTGCTGAATATTTAAATATTGTGTAGTTTGATGAATAAAAGATTGGTTGCCTTCGTCTAAAACCTTTTAATACATGTCGGCTACGATGAAAAGAATTTTAAAATTTTCAAACTCGCGGAACTGTTTACATCTAAAAAAAAAGGCAATCAATCTGAATAACTGATTTCAGAAAGGTGCAATAAAACTGAATGCTTACAAATCTATTGATTCATCTTGGGGACATTTTTTCTTCGAAATAAGACTAATCATGGACTATTTTCGAGTCCATCGTCGAATCCATCTCCTTCCCACTCGGGGAATAACGTTTCAAAAAATCAAATTATAATGGTAAAAAGAGAAAATGTCGCCCGGTGTTTTCTAATGAATTTGTACAGTTTCACCAGCTCGGTATTGTCTGGGTTATTTTGTGAATGTTGAATTTATGCAATCGTGAATGACATCATCATGCGTGTAAATACCCATCATAACAGTGGCAGTGAAAGAGGCGTGTTGTCGTTGATGTTGGGAGGGGGTGGTGAAGCTTGCTCAGGTCGTCGTAATTGGGACCGTCGTTCATTATGTTGACTACTTTGTAAATTGAATTGGAATATAAATTATGACTCAAAAAATAGAGTTTAATGACGTGATCAGCCGGGTTGGATCCAGGGGTAGTCTTCGACGGGAGCACGAAGAAATGGATAGGGCATATATAGTGAAAAAGGGCAAGTAAAGAATCCACACAGCTATAACAAGGGTCTGAAAAATTATGAAACTTCAGCGCATTTTCATACTATTTCTAGGCACTTGAGGGGCATTTAAGGGAATAAAGGGTAAATCTTGGGCTGCAGATTATGAGGTGTGGGTGGAAAAAGTGCCCTGAAAGATATTGCCGTTGTATTTTTAAAAAGGGCGTGGGAAGATTACGATGGGAGCGCGTGCTCCTTGTGCTCCCATCTGGATCCGACCCTGATTAGCCTATCTGAAGGCGACTTAAGCGAGTTTGAATGTAGTTTTTCATAGATTCTAATATAAAACTAAATGCGTCTAGCGTGGCTGTGTGTGTTCTATTAGCTATATGTAGCACAAGATTAACTTAGCACTATTAGTGTGAACGAAACTGAACTATCTCGGTTTCGTCATCGTAAAATGTCGTCTGGTGATTGAAATTGTTCGTTTTTTGCTTCGTTTCTGTTTTGTGCCGTAATAATTTCACGCGCCAGATGCGACATTGATTGATAAATAAATACGCACTAGCTTCGACGATTATGCGAAAACTACTTATCCGATAATACTTGCCAATTTAAACATTCCTGTCATAATAATCAAATACATTGATACAAATGTTATATATATATAAATGTAGAAATTGTTCGCGCCCGTTATAAACCATTGAATAAAATTCTGTGCCGTAGAAATTTTATGGCTCTTCAAAAACAATACTAAAAAAATATTCTTTTCTTAATTGAGAAAAAAAGATGACAATGTTTCCTTTTTGACAGTGTTAGACATCTATGTACATACGCCTAGAATGTATGAAGTTTAGAAGTTACATTTATGAAATGTTTTCTTTTTTGTGATTGCGGGATAAGCTCGTCTTTGTGCCGCCAAGTGGGGATTATCTATATGGGGATTATCAAGCCGCAGTTATCGAACCCTTGATAACTTCTTGACAAAACATTCAAATGAAGACTCGAATGAATTTAGAAATATTTGAAAATCCTGTTCGGGACAGTATATCCAGTATATCTTTCACCGGGTGATTTTTGCGAGGGTTTTTCTCATCAACTGCGGCTAAAACAAGAATGTCATGACAATTTTACTGTAAAAAAAAAACAAACATTATCGATAGACTCATAATAATCGTCATAATCTGCCATTTATTAAAACTATAATTATATCATGACTATTATTATTATTATTATTATTATTATTATCATTATTGTTGTTGTTGTTAAAAGCCAGAAAACTAGCGATAGAAAATAATAGAAAATAAGAAACTTCGTTGTACGTGTTTTTCAATTTGTTTTTCAATGAAATTAATGGATTACTCGAACGGCTTCTCAGCTCAAAATGCTTCAAATGAAATAATATATGTAGCCATAATTTGTATATAGACAGAGACACACACATATATGATTATATTGTAATATAGTTGATGACTTTATTTGCATGTAATGCATCCCGTTACAGACACATTTCTAAATCAGCACAACATCAGTAGTTTTCTATTTTGAAGGGCACGTATTATTTTCTATGTATTTCAAATTTGTGTTTAGTCGTTTATATAACGGAAAAAAGTACCATGATTTCTTTCGTTCGATGACGATGACGTTCTTGATTACAAAATTGAAAATGATTTTTTTTCTGATCGGCATTTATCTAAAGCGAGCACGCTTATTTCGAATCCAATCCTGGGTAAGAAGAGCTTTGATACCAATGCAATTTAATACGGCCAATGTTAGAAATAAAAACAAACTTTTTGCTGTTATGCAACTTTAAGGGCAGGTGACTTTATTCGTTTAAAACTGCAATAGTTTTTTTCTAAGACTCAGTTCTTGAATACATATAAAAATGTACATGTATATCATGATGATTTCTTCAAACACTTTACACAGTTGTACTTACAATCTTACATGTGTAATTTACTATTTAGAGCAAACTAAATGAACTATATTAAATATGATTGTTTCAACCACTACTATACTACTACCAACAAGAGTTTGCAAGTAGATTTGCTGATAGATCGCCATTTTTGTGGTGAATACTGACCATCGCAGAATATATTATGTTTGTTATTTGCAATAAATGAATATGATGTCAAACAGCATTCTGCTCTCATTGTTCATTTGTCTTTTGTCTTCGAGGAATTATTAAGTAATTTGTGACGGTTTTGGAACATGATTTTAAGAAAATTGACCAAATGTATGGGTCCTTAAAACCCATTCGGTGGGGAATGAAAAAAATAAACTTCTATCGTCCAAAGAATCCCGCCACCTATCAGTGTTTGGGCATTTCAACGACTGTTAGACAGCCCTACTGCATGCCAGTAGTGCAGTTAGAGCAGCCATCTTCGACTAGTTCGCCATCTAGCGGGCAACTCGGTCAATAATGGTCAGTCACGCCTGAGGTGACCACGACCATGCCTAAATATTTTCACCGACACGCCCAACGTGACCACGCCACCGAGTGGTTTTAAGATGGTGGATGTGATACCATTACTATAGTTCCCAGCTACTGTGGTATATGTGTACATTAGCTATTTGCACAACTTCGCCATCTATTGGAATTTTTCTGAACTATCAAATTCTTTTATCGCCAATAGCAAATAATCTCAATGAACGACATTTCACATACGCCATCTATCGAAGAATATGATTAATGCCTTTCATTTTGAATAAATGGGTATGTCCCATGTTCGAATTTGGTCTATTGTTACTGATTCTGTGTAACCTGTATGGTGAATAAGGAATAAATATGGGTGTCCCAGGTACTGGTTCTGCCCTCATGCTGAAGAGAGGATGCGTCAGGATCGAACAAATAAACAAAGAGTCTTAAGGCTGGCTGATGTCGACAAGCAACGCGACGCCTACCGACTCCTACCGACGCAACTGAGGGCAACCGCGATCGCAGCCCAGCTTATGTCGACTGCGCTCCGATTCGCAGCAACTGAGGCCGACTATCGGGATACGAGATCCTCCCAGTTGCTTTCCTGCTTATGTCGGTTACGATTACTGGCAACTGCAACGGCTCAGATGGTCACGTGATAAGCATTTTGAGAATAAATTTGATTTATTTTGAATTATTGGGAAATATATTTCTGTTAGAAAAGCTATTTCTTTAAGATCTTTATCTTTCTGATTCTGTTTTGAATACAATGTGCTAGCGACATCATATAAAGATGGCCGCTCACACCATAATTCTACCAATTTCGCTTCTAGATTTTCGGTCCAGTCATCTGCCGTGCTGAAAGTTTCGTTAACGTTTCGAAATACTTTAATTTGAAAATTTATGACTAATTACGAATGACGCTAACTAGCGGTCATAATTTGTATTATGTATATGCGGTCTCTTATTGGCTGGAACCCTTGCGCTCAGTTCCGTCGCGTCGCAGATGAGCTTATGTCGGTTGCGATCGAAAGCAACTGTCCGCTTACCGTAGCCCGGAGTAGAACATGGGCAACTATCCGGATACGGCTTGCGACGAGTCGGTAGGCGTCGGGTTGCCGTCGCAAGCCGGCTTATGTCGAACCGATAGAGCAGCAACTGGCGGCCTCTCGTAGGCCGCTAGTTGCCGCTAATCGGCGATAAACCGAGTTGCATCGGTAGGCATCGCGTTGCTTGTCGACATAAGCCAGCCTTTAAAGGCGGGCGTAGGTCGGCCTTGCGACGCGACGCGATCGTCGCAAGTGGGCGCGTAAGTCGGTTGCGACGCGATTGTCAGCGACTGTGTGCGGCTAGTTGCTGGCAGTCGCAAGGTAGCGTAGGTCGGTGAGTCGTTGCGACGCGATCGTCGCTGGCGGTCGCAGTGAGTCGCGTCGCAGTGAGTCGCAAGCCGTCGCAAGGCCGACCTACGCCCGCCTTAAGTGACCACGCCACCGAGTGGTTTTAAGATGGTGGATGTGATACCATTACTATACTTCCCAGCTACTGTGGTATATGTGTACATTAGCTATTTGCACAACTTCGCCATCTATTGGAATTTTTCTGAACTCACAAATTATTTTATCGCCAATAGCAAATAATCTCAATGAACGACATTTCACATACGCCATCTATCGAAGAATATGATTAATGCCTTTCATTTTGAATAAATGGGTATGTCCCATGTTCGAATTTGGTCTATTGTTACTGATTCTGTGTAACCTGTATGGTGAATAAGGAATAAACATGGGTGTCCCAGGTACTGGTTCTGACTCATATGCTGAAGAGAGGATGCGTCAGGATCGAACAAATAAACAAAGAGTCTTAAGGCTGGCTTATGTCGACAAGCAACGCGACGCCTACCGACTCCTACCGACGCAACTGAGAGCAACCGCGATCGCAGCCCAGCTTATGTCGACTGCGCTCCGATTTGCAGCAGCTGAGGCCGACTATCGGGAAACGAGATCCTCCCAGTTGCTTTCCTGCTTATGTCGGTTACGATTACTGGCAACTGCAACGGCTCAGATGGTCACGTGATAAGCATTTTGAGAATAAATTTGATTTATTTTGAATTATTGGGAAATACATTTCTGTTAGAAAAGCTATTTCTTTAAGATCTTTATCTTTCTGATTCTGTTTTGAATACAATGTGCTAGCGACATCATATAAAGATGGCCGCTCACACCATAATTCTACTAATTTCGCTTCTAGATCTTCGGTCCAGTCATCTGCCGTGCTGAAAGTTTGGTTAACGTTTCGAAATACTTTAATTTGAAAATTTATGACTAATTACGAATGACGCTAACTAGCGGTCATAATTTGTATTATGTATATGCGGTCTCTTATTGGCTGGAACCCTTGCGCTCAGTTCCGTCGCGTCGCAGATGAGCTTATGTCGGTTGCGATCGAAAGCAACTGTCCGCCTACCGTAGGCCGGAGTAGAACATGGGCAACTATCCGGATACGGCTTGCGACGAGTCGGTAGGCGTCGGGTTTCCGTCGCAAGCCGGCTTATGTCGAACCGATAGAGCAGCAACTGGCGGCCTCTCGTAGGCCGCTAGTTGCCGCTAATCGGCGATAAACCGAGTTGCATCGGTAGGCATCGCGTTGCTTGTCGACATAAGCCAGCCTTTAAAGGCGGGCGTAGGTCGGCCTTGCGACGCGACGCGATCGTCGCAAGTGGGCGCCGCGTAAGTCGGTTGTGACGCGATTGTCAGCGACTAGATTGTGTGCGACTAGTTGCTGGCAGTCGCAACAGCGCGCAGGTCGGTTGCAACGGGTGCGACGCGTCGCAGAAAGTAGAACATGTGCGACTTATTGCGCTGGCAGTCTCAACCCGTCGCTGGCAGTCGCAAGGTAGCGTAGGTCGGTGAGTCGTTGCCACGCGATCATCGCTGGCGGTCGCAGTCGCGTCGCAGTGAGTCGCAAGCCGTCGCAAGGCCGACCTACGCCCACATTTAAGCCACCTTGCGATACGTCGTGTGGCGTCGCAAGTGGGGGCTTAAGTCGGTTGCGACGGTTGCGTTGCGTCGCAGAAAGTAGAACGGTAGAACGAAAGTAGAACGATCGCGTCTCAACGACTCACCGACCTACGCTACCTTGCGACTGCCAGCGACGGGTTGAGACTGCCAGCGACTGCCAGCGACGCCAGTCGCAATAAGTCGCACGTTCTACTTTCTGCGACGCGACGTGACCGTCGCGTCAAACATCTTCTGATCTCAACACGTCTGACGATGTCTTTTGGCGGAATATATTTCTCTCGGTTGTTTATAGATGATGTGAGCTGAATGTAACAGTGGCAGTCAAGGGATTCTACCTTCTGGCAATCGAGGATCTGAGAATATATCAGGATCTAACGTACAATTCTTTATTGATTATTTGGAAAAAGATAGTTGTCCTCATTTAAACAATACATATAGAATAAGCTGAGGTGTATCAGGTTCGACCCCGGTCCATTGACGCTGATTCAGGAGTCTGCGTGTAGATCAGATGTCAAACAAGGATGTCCTGGGTTCGATTCCGGTTAATTGATACCGATGTGAGCGGTTTAGATGCTGAATAGAAGACACTAGGACCATTATCAATTTATCATCTATCTTCTGTAATCTTCACAAAGCGTCACTGCGATCTTTAGTTCAGGGAGACAGAGCTAGGGGGCTAGAAGTCAAACTATAGAAAATTGTTTTGAAGAAACGAAACGAAGGGTGATATTAAGATGCACCCATGACTTCATAACATATCAAATTACTTCTAAATGAGCTAATTATGCATTATTCATCTAAAGCCGAGCGTAGGTCGACTTTGCGACGCGACGCGATCGTCGCGTTGCGTCACAAGTGGGGGCGCAAGTCGGTTGCGACGCGATTTCCAGCGACTGTGTGCTACTAGTTGCTCCCAGTCGCAAGAGCGCGTAGGTCGGTTGCGACGGTCGCGTCTCGTCGCAGAAAGTAGAACATGTGCGACTCATTGCGACTGGCGTCGCTGGCAGTCGCAACTCGTCGCAAGGTGTAGCGTAGGTCGGTGTCGTTGCGACGCGATCGTCGCTGTGAATCGCGTCGCAGTGAGTCGCAAGCCGTCGCAAGGCCGACCTATGCCCGGCTAACGTCATTGAACTTCTGTGGAAACGACTGTCTTTTTCCTATTCGCTCATCTCCAAGGGATTTTACCCCCTCTGGTAGCATTTCCGTGAACTAAACTCTTAAAGGTCTTCCTCGAGTAACAGCGACTGTAGAACAAATTCCGTCGTCGATATCAGTTCTTTTGTTTTCTCGTTTTTTGTCAGTAAAAAGAAACACGTAAACAAACTTGTAAACCATAAAAACGCTTTATTACAAGGAATAAAATTCAATCAAAAAGCGAAATTTCATAACATGAACTTTTAACGATTTACATGATATCACTAATTACGGGTACAGAATTTGATGTCAAACTCCACCGAAGTCGGATTTGACGTCGAGCTCATCCGATATACGAAGTATTTGCCATCTAACTCCGATAGTCAGACACATTTTCGTAATCCAAAATGATCCCCGACTTGAGCCAAGTCAATTGTAATGTTTGTTCACGGGACGGAATTAATCGAGGATATTTACTGTCACTGATATCCGATCCTGAAATTGCCATGTCTCTGATTCGATCATTCGATGGCTGGAACGCTGTCAGTTTGTTTACTTGGCGAACAAACACAATTGTATAATCGGTATGACGTTCAATGTAGTGAGATCCGCTAAAACAGCCTGTTTAGAACGAGAGAGATAGAAAAAAAATACGTCGTAAGTTATTTTCTACAACAATAGAATCTTGCACAGAAATATCGACGGATTTCCCGTCCTAGTAAAAGATATATGTAAAAGTTGACCACATAATTACACAATTGGAACTGAATGAATGCATCGTATAAAAATGCCTTTCGGGCAGGTAGGATTGGTAGGAATACAGTAACAGAGGAAGGTAGGGTGAAAATTGCAAACGCAAATGAAACTGTTACGAGCATTATTGTTGTACGTTTTGCTTTCGTAGTTGTCACATGGATGAAACCAATTTTGAGCCCCTGAATAACTGAACTATTATAACAGAATTCGATATAAAAATCAATGTCAATGGTAGAAGATGAACGTATGAAACGTATATGAAAAAAAGTAAGCACATGTCGGATAACTCGTAGTAACATCCGTGATCGTTTGAGAATTGCATCATTACTGCCGGGTGAATACCTATCAGCGATGCATTTATTGTGAAAATGATTACAATCGCGCATCGGGCGAATCTAGGCGTACATATGAAACGAGATGTGAACGGGTAGAGCACAACTGCCGAACGTTCTAGAGATATCGCTACTATTAACCAGCAACTATTGGCGCCCAAAGTATTCATCAGAGATTCGTAGATTTGACAACTGATGACGGAATTCATCAAGAATATCGCACCGCCAGTATTAACACGCAAGAACGGGCATCAGCGCAAAACTAATACCGAACACAAAATCACATAAGGATAAAACGATCAGATCAGTTAGCGTAAGATAAACTGCGGAATCTGCGACTTATCATTATCAGGAAAGTGGCCGAATTTCCGAAGGTCCCCATCAAAAACAAAACCAGTAAAATCACGAATGAAATTATACGCTAGCTTCCAGACTTGTTCTCGACAGACATGATAGTGATGTGACTGGTGTAAGTCTGAGCGATTTGTATCGCAGTGTAATTCTTCATCATTGTGTACATTTCATATTCATTATCGAGTTTCTTGTAAGCATTCAACTTTTATTCACTTCTTTAAGCTTCACCGGAATTGACTGTAGCAAAAGAATCTTTATAAGTTATTATTCATCTATTTGAGATTGAATTGTCATTTCAACTTACAATTTGTAAATTCGATTCCCGCAAAAAGATCAGATTTGTCAAATTTTTATCGCACAAAATTTAACTGAATAAGATGTAATTTCCGGAGAGAAAATAACAATAGATACTAAAATATCTAGAGAACAGGTTGTAAATTTGATTAACGAATCACACAACTGCATGTTTATGGAGTCCTTGATACTGTGGGTTTAGGGAGTCCAAGGGCGGACCAGAAGCGGGGCAGTTGTGGGTTTAGGGAGTCCAAGGATGACAAGAAACGGGGCAGTTTCACAAACAGCTATTTCTTCCTAAACCGCAATGAATATCAATATCATTAAAACTGACCCGAGTCATAGATACAATAGAAACACATAACTACCTCTGCTGCTGCATACGACTGAACTTGAATCAGGTTGTTCTTCCGGAATGAGAAGATAGCGTAGGCCAACACTGAATAGTGAAAAACATAATTGAATTCATGAAAATCTATGAAAAAACAAAAACACACTTATATGAGGCTACTCTAAATGGATTCAATTTTTGTCACTGTTCATCGTCTAAAAGGAGTTTTGGAGGGTTTTGAGATGGTTCACTAACCGGGTAATAACTCCATACTGCCGTAGGCGAGAATTCTGTCCCATAATAGAAGAACCTGATCACTCGACAAATATCCCGAAAATGCTCTTATCAACCACTTGAACGCCATCTTCAGACTGAAATTGGAACAATAAAGAAATTAGATCAGTCTCAGACTCTTCAGATTTTTCAGACTCTTCAGTTATACGGATTGAATACTGACGGCTGGGCTCCGACTGATTTCAGATGCGCGAATAACTGAGGTTCATAACACTGTAACAACGACTCGAACAGTAGACACAAGCTTACTATACCCTGAAAATAATCACACTTACACGTCACCGAACACTCGACTGCCTCAAGCGTCCTCAAAAAATTTTTTGGGGAAATTTTGATTAACGTCTGCCCCAGAAAATGCGTTGATCCGGTCAGTATTAATTCCGAACTGATCCGTAATTTGGAATAAGTGTCATCAGGGTTCGTGTTAGGTTTTGTTAGGGATATGTTTCGGTTTAGGAATAGGGTTATTAAAGGATTAAGTTTATATCATGATGAAAAGATTTGTACCCGAAAGGGCCTTGGCAATTCTATAATGCTGGGTTTTAGTTTTGAATCCAAATTTTCTTGAAATTCGCTTTAACACCACTTTGCGCACGCACAGAATGTTATTGGATTTTTAACAATAACCCGTCAGTCCCACGAGATCCGAGACTAGTGCATTCTATAATGCATATCCTTTTCAACTAGATCAGTCAAAAATACGAACACCGCGTGTTTTGATATGAATTTTTCATTACCTGCGGATGCGATGAAATGCAGTGCAATCGACAGAAATATCGCGTGTACATCTCTCGAAACACGTAATACAGTTTAACAACATCGTTGTATATGAAACACAGAGGTGCAACTGAAAATAGACAGCAGAACAAGGGTAGGGTAATTGACGAGTGATAGTCTATAGTCGTGTTCACACTATCGCTAGATAGTCCTTTCTAATTCGGAACGAAAAATTTAGAAAAAAATTTAGAACGAACTAAATTAATGCGGTGCATTCACCGCTATTTTTAAATCAGTGGTTATTACTAGTCCAGCTATATACAACCTACGAGCAATCATCTCAACTCTTGAGATAGTTATCTCAACTCTTGAGATAATCGCAACACTGAGATTGACAGCAGATTCTATTCACACTCGAGGAAATGGTAATGATCCATTCTGAAATTCACGTAAAAAATGGACCTACATCGGTCTTCTCGGTCGGCCTTAATTGTCCGTTCTAAAATGAAACCAATCTAAAATGGACTTTTCGCTAGTGCCTAGTGTGAACACGTCTTAGTCAGTTGTGAAATTGGAATGGACTAAATTCAGAACGTTCTTGATAATGAACGTTTTTAATATCTTATGAACGCGGCAGCTGATGAAACAGATCTCCGCACAGTCGTCGAGTTAACCCTTTCAGTGCGTCTACACCGCAGTGCGGTGTACGAATCAGTGATGAATTTTGCTTGTACACCGCACTGCGGTGTATTGATTTAATTAGTAATTACAAATTATCTCTCTTGAAAGATGGCAGCACCTGTCAAACATAGTGAAATACTAGTAACTAACGATATACCGCACCAGGGGGTAGACGCACTATAGTGCTATTCCCTTTATTCAACACACAAGGGTCGAATTTTTCAGAATTTTCAAATTTCCTTCAGCACTATAGGGTATTGATTAGCCAGCAATGAAAGGGTTAATATTCGAAATACATAAGATTCTCTCAGCCGATCTATTAAACCGTTATACACTCACCATACATTGAGAATCCATGAAAAGGAATGACGCCATTAGGAGGATAATTAACGGCGAATTCATTGATTCCCAGTTTGCCTCGGATGTAAGACTTTGCCGGCGTCGCGCTCAGATTCGCGAAATGTTCCAGAACGTGAGTGTCACGAGAAAATGGCAGCAGAACCTGAGACACAATGAATTACGTAGTAAACGAAAACAATTTTTGCAACTTTGAAATAATCGCTTCCACGAAACCGCTTAATTCGAAGCCCTACCTGATAAATATAATCTTCAAACACAAAATACTGGTCGTCGTTTGAAGCGGTTAATTTCACATCCTGAAAAGTAATTTATCAGATCGAGTATTGATAAAAATTCAGCATTTTTTACTCACATTTGTTTTGAACACTACAGGCCAGACAGTATTGATGAATGGCTAATACGCAATCATTGATTCTCGTCAGAATTCAGTAACTGAAAGCTGTTGTTATCATTAGGAATAGAACAAAAAATATCGCGCGATCAATCATAGAGGTGTCAATGAACTTAAAATCTACGGCGGAAAAGAAACAACATCAGGGATATTGTTTTCTTGTTCAGGTAAGCAAACTTTATGAGCGCTACAACTGTTCGGTGTATGTAATATACCTTGAATATAAGAGCATCGACTAACAAATCATGTTGTAAAAAGTAGTGCTTCAGTTGTTCGTAGTACAGCCGATCCTGAAATGAAACAGTTACAAATCTATTTATTAGTTATTTTTTTCAAGCCTTTTCCGCTTTAGATACCACAGTACCACACGGGCACGCTCCTAACAAGGTTTTTATGTGATGCCTTGATTCAAGGTGATTATTAACCCCACATCATTGAGGAGTCAGCTAAGGAGTCTTAATAAATTGCCCATGGGCAAAGTGGTTTACCTTGAATAACTGGAGCTCATTTGCCTATGAGAAATCTTTTTAATTCTAGAGTTCTAAGGTCTTCTTTATACTG